>NC_091821.1:184877835-184917835 GCF_038994185.2 Dermacentor albipictus | reverse complement strand
AGTATTTGCAGTAATTACAGCAGCAGCCCATAGAGTACACTTGAAGGTGATTTTGAGTTTGGACAGCTTTCTTTTTTTCTTTCTCTCTTCCTTCCTTTCTTTCTTTCTTTATGAGCGAGCACAGAAACGCAGAAACAGAAGTCTAGTGACAGCAACAACGACGAAAGAGCAGCCGTTCGTCATGGTCCGAATGAAGCGACTTGGCAATGACACGAATTGAAACAGTGACGGTTCGAGGGGCGCTGGCTGCACAACAATAGAAGAAGGATTGCTACTACACGGAGAGGGGGTCGCGAAAATGATTTCGCGCGGGTCAATAAGACAATACTCGGGCCCCAAGGGAAGAGGGAGAAAGTGCTGGAAGCGAGCGGAGCGACGAAGGGGGCGAATGCGAGGCTGCGCTGTTTAGAAAGGAGCTCCTTTGACGGGAAGGAGCCGAGCGAGAGAAATGAGTGGCCGCCATTAGACGCAACGCTGCGGCGTCGGCAGAAGAGTTTGGCCCTGGCCGAAAGAGGTCGGTGAACCCGCCCCGATGCGCATCCGGCGCGCGTTTGCGCGCTCTCTTCGCTGGGTCGCGGCGCGCGCGTGTTGGGGAGGGATTTCTCAAGGCTGCCGCGAACGGCGGCTCCCGGGCCTCTGCCAGCCAAGGCAACCCTCACCCCCGCCCCCATCCGCAACGATGTAGCGGCATCCCCGCGTTATGTTTCCGTACGGAGGAACGAACGCCTATGCAGAAACTATAAGATTAGGAGAGCGAGAGTGTCGACGGGGGCCATGACAAAATCAAAACAGCGCCAAAACACGGAACGAAGCAACGAAACTAGCAGCAAAGCGATGACCCGCTACTAACGTTTATCGTGTGATACGCAGTGAATATGAGCATGCTGGAAGTGGTAAGGAAACTAGTTGGAAATCTAGCCTGGGAAGGTTGCAAGCGATAAGAGAGGAACTCAGCGAGAACTCCATAAAAGTAATAAAATAGAACCTTTAAGATAATGAATACCTTTACTAGTTTCTCGGGCGGGCGGCTCACCTAGTGTGACTTGATATGTACAATCGCCCCAACCCTCTCGCCTAATTCCCTTTCCCTATTCGTTTTCCTTTCACTTGAATTGTAGTATATTTCCTCTCTTCTCATCCTCTCATTAGTATATTTGTCACGTTGCACTTAGTTCACGAGTTTAATAATGACAAAAGGGTAACTCGTTCCTCGAGTGAGGCATCACGCGGCAGGTGGCGTCAGAAGAAATTGATCGCATGCCCGAAAGTGATGAACGAGGACACGCTTATTTGGCTAATCAAGTCCTCTTCTGGCGAGTGAGTATTTTTCGGTCCTTGAAACGTTCTTACATAATGTGGAACAGCGCTGGATAGCTTCCGGAGACAGCATGCAGTTTCCTAAAACCCATAGGCCCCATATTCAATAATTGCATATGTACATGTCGGGATCCCATATAAAAGGCCGTATATATGTTCCTTATGTAGCATATGAGGCATGTCCTATATGATCCCGATATGAAACTATTTGGGTTCCATACAAAAATCAACATGTTCCCACATGTCATACGGGGCAAGTCCTATATACGACATGGGGTCACGCCCCTTATTCTATTTTCTAATTTTTTTATTTATGAGTACCTCACAGACGTCCAAGAAGGCATTGATTAAGCGGGCAACTACGGTTACAACAACGTAAAACAAGCTTCTCATAGAATTGCTCTGTATGATATATGGGAACACACGGGTTTTCGCAAGGGATCCCCATATGTTCATATAGAAATATTGGATATGGGGCTTATGGTTTTTCATGATATGGATATAGACTATGGGAAAACGAACGTGAACAAAAATTCACCGACGATTACGAAACTCCCTAATGTGAAATTTGAGCGTAGCTTTATAGGCGTTCTCATTTCGCGAGGCTGTCGCGGACAATCTGTCATGCGGCACATTGCAAACGCAGCGAAGTGTCGCGCGACTGCCTCGCTAATCGGGAGATCACGAGACGCAGCGCATGGGTGACGCGTGGGTGCGATTCACAGATGCCGCCGCGAACAGACCTTCGCTCATGCAGCGCTTTGTTTCCATACAGACGACGCGCGCTACTTTGGCGCCATCTCGTAGCCCTTGACGCCGCAAAGCCCGTCTTGCGCGGCACTGCGCCTTTTCTTCTCACGCTTTCGCCAAACCCTATTCCTCGGCTTTCGCTTTATGTTTCCGCTGCACCCTCCTCCTCCGCTTTCCTCGTCGTGCTCTCTTCGCTGTCACCGTCTTTTATCTCCCGCAGCGCTGCGCGTTCGCTTTCTTCATTCGCTGCGCTCGTTCTCTCGGTTACGAGGGACAACGCCGACGCCGACGCTCGGCGCAGGAACGGGTGCCTGAGAGCTGCGCTCTAGAAAGCGCTTCTAAGAACTTGCTCATTTCAATAAGAAGCTCAGGGGATGTAGATGCACGTTCTTGCACGGTTACAACTTTTGGGGAAAATTCACCGACGATTACGATACTCCCTAATGCGAAATTTGAGGGCAGCTGTATGCGTGTACGTGTATTCATTTGGCGATATATTGGCTGACGCGGACAACCTGTCTCGTGCGGCACGTTAGAAACGAGCGAAGTGTGCCCGTCTTGTCGTACAGAATCGGATATGGCGCACTGTTTCCAAAAATGTTTCCATCATGACGTCTCGGTTAGGTTCATCAAATTATGACAATCGAAACAAGCGTGAACGAGACCAAACCAAGCAAACCAAACAAGCGTGGGCGAAAGCTGACGCGAGCAGAAGATAGTATGAAACGAGCGGTCCGACTGAGACCATATATGAGTACGCATCGAGCGGTCGGGCAGGTCCGCATAAACCAGTCTCCGCGCACACGTCACTGAAGGGGCCGCTCTTATTGGTTTCCGCACTTCGTGGCTCGCATCTTTCATACCCCGCTCCGCGTTCGCTCTGTCATCCTTCGTTGTGCTCGTTCGCTCGGTTACGCCGACCGACGCCGACGTTCGCCACAGGAACGAGCGCCTACTACTGATAATTGAAGGGGCCGGCCTAACATGCATGGGGCTTGCTACTCAGATGGAGAATGACTAAAGTCATATGAAACGAATTATGAAAAATGAAAAAAAAAACGCAATTCAGCGCTTTCCGAGGTATGGACAAGCGAACTTACTGCTGCGATCCATATTGTAGTAAACCACCGGCGTTTTTTTTAGTAAAACCGGGCAAATAAGATCGCCGCCGTGTCCGGACTGCAAAATAACAATGGGATTTGAACACAGGGTGAGCTACCGTCGAAGCAATGCGATAGATCGCTTGGTGGTGCACTTGCTCTCATTTTCCGAGGGCATGTGACTCAGCAAACCACATGCCGTTCTCCACGACAACGATGTTATGTAACGTCATAGGCGATAACGCAACCTATGCCTTGTACGCATGCTTTTTTTTTTCGGTTTGAATTACTTGTATTCAGCTCACCGTACACTTGTACGGTTCTCTGAATTAGTATAACGAATGTTCTTCCGTAATAAGATGTAGTTGCGAGTCAGTACATGTTGCGCCTCTCGCTCGTTCTCTTCTCTCCTTTGTGGTTTAGCTGTGGTCTACCAACTCGCTCAGTCAGAGATCCTGCATGCTTGGTTATATAACGTCTCACTGTTCCTTGGCGGTCACTGACTGAGCCAAACGCTTCAGAGCTTATCGAATGATAGTCAACGTGTATACGTGATGGTAGCCGTCGAAAACGCTATGCAGGGTATTTTACGTAACTTGAACCAAGGATGAAAAGAAACTTGTTAACCACAGCTGAATGAAACCAACGACACATAGTTTGCCGTCAGGTGGCGCTCCTTATAGAGTTTTTTTTTATATTCTGCCTAATTAGATAATTAGCTACGATCAATTACGCAAAATTTTTTATATTCACTTCAGGGCGAAGTGCGTTTCGTTACTCTGCAGAGGGAATTCAGAAACGACCGATCCAATTTTTTGTGGCTACGTACATGCTGCGTGGTGATTTTTGCCGGCGTTTAAAGAAAGCCGGCGAAATATGAAATAAAACCACGTGACTGCGCTCATGCTCTACAGTATTGCAGCGCCCTCAACCGTGCTTAGAGCGAAAGAATCGTGCGCCCGGACCGTGGTGAAGTGAGCGACCGCGACTCTATGTATATACATCGGCTTCACAGTGCGTCAGCATCTTTGACGGTGGCACACGGAAAGGAAGCGCCGTCGTCCCTGATAAGCGATGGGCTCGAAGCAAGATTGAGGGCGCTGCAATACTATAGCGCATGAGCGCAGTCACGTGCTTTTATTTCATATTTTGCAGGATTTCTTTAAACGCCGAAAAAAAAATAACCACGCAGCATGTACGTAGCCACAAAGAAATTGGATCGGTCGTTTCTGAACTCCCTCTACAACGTAACGAAAAGCACTTCGCTTTAAAGTGAATATTAAGGAGTTTGCATATTTGATCTCAGTTAATTAACTAATTAAGCAGAATATATAAAAAATATTGAGGAGCGCCACATGACGGCAAACCATACGTCGGTGGTTTCACTCAGCTGCGGTTAACCACCTTTTTTTTTAAATCCTCGGTTCAAGTTACGTGAAACACCCTGGATAATGTCTAGCAGTCAGAAGAACTACTGTAGTTCACCACAACCTCCAGCAGGAACTGCGATCGCTGAAAGAGGTGTGTTTTCGTACTGTAAGAACTCTACACTCAACTCGTACTGTAAGAACTCTCGGTTGAAATCAGGCCCGGCGATGGCAGCAACGCTGCAAGACCTCGACAAACAGCCGCTGCAACAGTCGCTGTGGGCTACAGTGTCTGCAGCGAATAGCCAGCCGCTAATGCGCCAAACCTGGCGAACACCAATTGCCCGGCGTAGCCGTTTGCGTCCTCGACACGGCCGGAGGAGCCGGCACACTTCAAAAGTGGAGCTGAGCGCCGACTCGCTCCTTGCCATGATGCAGGGACCGGCGAAGGCTCTGGGCGGCGCGCAAAACAAACGAGGCAGATGCGGCCCGGTCGCGACAAGCGAAGCGAGCGTGAAAAAAGCGCGACCGGCTGAAGTGAGGCACAACAAGCGAGCCGAGCGAGCAAGATACATGTGCCAAGAAGCTGCAACAAAGCGACCAAAGGGGAAGGCACAGCAGGGTGAGACGAGGCAGAACAAACCGACTGATCGAGCTAACAAAATACGTTCCCTCATTATTGATACGGGCAGAGCAAGGGACTCACCCGAGATATTTGCCGGGCCTGTTGGGAAGAATTAATCCTCTAATTGTGCAGGACAGGTAAAGAAGATAAGGAATGAAACGGCTAGCAGAATAAAGCCTTTGGATACGGCAGGATGTTATCTGGAAGAACGGTTTCATACCTTCAGACGCTTCGAAACGAGAAATCTGTCTGCTATGGATACACTTGATAAAGATCCCTTGGTTTCAAGCAAAGGCCAACGCATATTCTTTTTGTGGACGAAATTAGATTATCTACTCTGTACACTATGTATGAAGCTTTCGCAATCTAAAAAAAAGTTTTGCAACAATAGTATTGACGATAATACATAAAAATGTTTGGCGAGATTTGAGTGCTGGTAAAGCACTCTGGGATTCCACTGACGGACACCGACGTCACTGGCGGACATGAAAATGGTTAATGGAGTGCAAGCGCCCATAACAGCCATCGCTGTAAACGAAAGACGGACTGCAAAAGCTCCGCGTGCACAAAGATGGCGGAGTTGGGGTTAGTCGGGTAACTTTTGTCGCAGTGAATTAACGCAGGAATCGCGCAGGAATGTGCTAATATTTTTCTTAAATAATTTCTTATTCCCGCGATGCGACTCACCGAGCAGGACAGGCAGCAATATACCGTCAAACTACGAACGATCACAATGACATTTTCTGCACATATAAAGTGACGACTGACGCTTGTCCGGCTAAATGTGAATAAATGTACATTTATAAATTTTCGACCCAACACCACTTCCATCCCTCTCCTCCCCCCTTCCGCTCTCCTGCTTTTTTTTCTTTTTAACTTGGTCACTGCACGATTGCTACTTCATCATCACCTTTCATCAAAAGCACTTTCGACTCCTTGGCAAGCTCTATCCGTACTGTTCATTTCTATCACAATTCAGTTATCACAAATCGGTCATCACTGATCATTTAGAAGCGCAACATTTCCAAGATCTATATATCTTTCGCATGTCTTGCTGTTTTTTTTTCTTGATATTTCATGCATAAATCTGATGGGGCCACCAAACATTAGTCGAATGTCCCCGCTTCGTACTATGTCCACTGTTTTTAACGACGTCTGTCGCACAAGTCATAATCATATTTTATAGCAGAGAATAATTTGTCGAAAAGAAAAGATCTCTCCCAGCCTCGCATTCCATACGGCATCCGCGGTGTCGTCGTCACACTGGTCGTTGGGCTCACTATCGCCCTGTTTTGGGCGACACTCAAGAGTTGCCCTTCGATTGGCTCTCCACAAATTTTTACCGTTTTTCCCCCGTATTAAAAACTTGATTCTGTGGCTCTACATGGCAAAACCACGATTTCATAAGGCACGCCGTATAGTGGCCGACTCTCGATTGGTTTAGACCAGCTTTGGCTCTTTAAATGTGCACCTAAATCTAAGTACTCGAACGTTTTTTGCCTTTCGACTCCATGGAAATGCGGCTGCCAGGACCGCAATTACCACTTCGAGCTCGGCAGCACAACGCCATGGCCGTAGCTGGGCTACCGCGGTGTATTTTCCCCCGCCTTTGGCGCTGCGTGGCCTGCGCTACATTATCCAACAAAGCTAAGTCAAAATAGCCAAAGTTTCAAGGCATGAGTGCAGCCACCTCATCGCTGGCTACACCGACGGCTATTCACCAGCCACGGTGGCTCACTGCACGGATAAGGCGTTCCTGCTCACCCACGAGGTCTCACGGACGAGGTCGTGGGTGGGATTCATGGCCGCGGCGGCCGATGAAGGCGACATGCAAACATGCTCGTGTACTTATAAGCTTAACCCGCCGTGGTTGCTCAGTGGCTATGGTGTTGGGCTGCTGAGCACGAGGTCGCGGGATCGAATCCCGGCCACGGCGGCCGCATTTCGATGGGGGCGAAATGCGAAAACACCCGTGTGCTTAGATTTAGGTGCACGTTAAAGAACCCCAGGTGGTCAAAATTTCCGGAGTCCTCCACTACGGCGTGCCTCATAATCAGAAAGTGGTTTTGGCACGTAAAACCCCAAATATTATTATATTATTATTACTTATAAGCTTAGGTGCACGTTAACGAACCCCGGGTGGTCGAAATTAAGCCGGAGCTGCTCGCTGCGGCGTGTCTCACAACCCACCGCCGATTCAGAACGTTAAAGCCCACAGTTTGGCACCGATGGCTGCCGATATGCGCGCATGGGCCCGCCTCTATACGGGTTACATTGCCCATTCACAAGCCCACGCGTATATAGCATCGAAACCCGCATCTGCACGTATACGTCGGCAACACCTCGTGGAACACCGGGGAGATAATCTTATCTGAGAATCTTGGAGGAAATGCTGGTGGAAGCTACGCAGGAAATAAAAATGATGCGCCTGCCCATGCAGAGAAAAAAAAAAACGAGAGGGGAGAGGGTTGTATCGGGTGCCAAATGCAAATTTCCCTCCACCCTGGGCTTATCGAATGACAGGCCTCTTTCTTGAGCGAGAGGAGCGGCTCTTGTCACCTCCGGCTTGGCGCTGCACTAGCGGACCAAGGCCGCGACGGCGTCGTCGGCCGAACGGCGACTGCGGCGCCAGCCCGAACATCTGCCTCCGTCGGCGCGAGGAGCGCGTTCACCCCGCGCCAGTAGGAACTGCATCCCCCCCCGCTCGGCCCGATAACGGTACAGCCGGGCATCTCGCCCTCTCCTGTCGGCGGGCATCGTGGTCGCGCGGGGCCCCCGCGCAGGGACTGCGGCCCCGAACGGCGCGCGCCCGGTGTCAACGCACCCGATCCCACCCTGCTGCAAATCGGAGAAGCCAAGCATGAATTCGACCTGGACCGGTTCTTCTCCACCCCACTTCTTCCCGCTTTGTCTCAGCGCGCTCGTCGTCTTCCACGGGCCAGACGGTTTGCGTCACGCCGTGCAGCCTCCGCGAGAGCGCTCATCTGTCTTCGACTTTTGGGGAGACTTTCAGCCTGGCTGTTTTTTTTTTTCGCCTTTTACGCCGCCACTGTTTGCTTTATCTGCGCCAGCATTTCGATCTCGCGCCGTCCTTTCGAACCTTCGCGTCCCCTGCTGCAGCCGCGATGCCGCGTATACGAGAAGGGACACTCGTTTTCGCGTCCAGCCATTAGGGACGATGCCGGTGCGGGTCATCTGTGATGGGATGGCGCAGAAAACACACAAAGAGGTAACCGCGCCACTTCACCCAGATTTCGATTACGCGAGTCATCTATTTTGTGTCTAGCCCTAATCTGGCGTCAGAGCTGCTTGCGAACGTAGTTCGCGTCTGAGCTACTTGTGACGCCTACTGGTCTTCATCGCTGTGATTACTTCGTCGATTTCCTAGAAAGCGCTGACGCGCTCTTGCTCCCTACCATGCGGTGGTTACTGAGTGAAATCTGCGCAAAATTATGCGGATGCAACGTACACGTTAGTCTGACGAGCGGTTAATATGAGGAGAAGCTTTTGTGAAGCAGTTAATTAAATGCTACACAACAAAATTCAATGCAGTTGCCTTTATTTTTATCCTATGCAGCGTGTACTCTCGTGCGACGTGTATCTTTATGCACGGCACAGGTCACAACTTTAGTGTCATGCATGTTTATGTTTACGCACTAAACCGTCCGCAAGCTATGCCGAAACGCAAACACTAAAATTCAGGCGAATGCAACACTATGAGACGTCGACGCAACGACGTCATGAGGACGAAGGCAAAGTTTGATGTATGTGTCGAGAAAAGAACGGCCACGTCGGACGCATTTATAGAGAGAAGTATACTGCAGATATCTAAATAAATGTAAGGATTCTGCACCCGCTGCGTGACAATGGCACATGCCCATTCTGCCATGTGCCATTCTGGGGCATGTACCATGTCGCATGGGCCAATAATGGATACAGTAACAGGGGCATGGATAACCGGCGGCCCTAGAATCGGGCAGATCAAGTGTAGGAAATTTAAGAAATTCAAAGAAGTTGCTGAATAAATCAAATTATGGGGTTTTACGTGCCAAAACCACTTTCTGATTATGAGGCACGCCATATAGTGAAGGACTCTGGAATAATTTGAACCACCAGGGGTTCTTTAACGTTTTTTAACGTATATATATATATATATATATATATATATATATATATATATATATATATATATATTCGCATGACTGCTGTTGATTCTGATTTCGTGGGAATCCGGCTTGGCCTCATTGCGGTTACTGAGTGAATTATATGGTGTTCCCCAACTACCATGCTCCAAGACTTCAAAAAAGAGCAGTTGCGTTACTCGAAAAAACCCTAGTGCTTATTGTTTCCAGTAAAATGGAGTAGCTTCCAGTATTTTTTTCGTTACTAAGATTCCATTAGCTAATTTTAATTAATTATCTAACTCGAGAAGTATTGTCATAATTACCAAAGTGTCAGTGAGGCATTTGTAGGCACCCCCAAATGACGTCTAACTGCAGTGTTTTCAGCGACGTACTAATTGCGTACAATTTTTTCCGATTGGTAAAGAAACCCCACGAGAAATGAAAAATACCACTTGACTGCACTTCCACTCAAATCATAAAGCAGCGCCCTCAAATAAGTTTATTGAAAGCAACTGCATTGCCTGTCGCAAAGCCGAAGAGGTAGCGCATCACCTTAAATATGGTACAGAAGGAGCCCCAATAACAGGTTTCGCGGCTTCGCAGCTATTTCTTCCTGCCATTTCTACGTCACACTTATTATCCGTCTCTTAAGGCCGACTGATCTCATTGATAACAAAAGCCCCTTGATAACGCGGCCAAAGCGCCACTCTGACCACGCACGAAACACAACAAGCAATGTAATAGGCATAGAATGTTTCAAAATACCGGCATTGCTCGCACCGCATCGAAAGAGTGCGCGCGCATCTATATTTCGCGCCAGAAACTAATAGCTTCAGACCAAAGCCAAATTAAACTTACGGTTTTATTTTTGATTAGAGTCTATACGTGCTGCAAAAAAAACAGGCTCGTGGCAAAAAATAAAAGCGAGATAAAGTGACCAGGAAGCGTCTGACGTGCAGAGAAAAAGGCAAAACTGATGCGTTCAAGAAAGTAAATGTACCACTTCTAAATAAGCCGAATTGGCAATCGGGACGCCTGCACACAAAAAGAACATCAGATTTCAGTGTGCCCTTATTATCTATGAATTCGTAAGCTCCGTTCAACATCAGCCTAGCGAACGTGTTCGAATATGTCTTCTTTTTGCATCCACGCAGTACTGCATGTCTGTTTTTACCACATTTTGAGTGGCTTTCTTGGTGACCGATGCCGGAATTCTACGGCAGATATCCGTTATCCTTGCCCTGAACTAATCTGACGTCCGTCTTGATCATGTAAGCACGATTTTTCACATAACCCCAAAGAAAGAAATCGAGTAGAGAGAGGTCAGGTGACCTAGGCGGCCAATTTTACAGGCACGTGCCTTCATCTATCGCGCATGAAAAGTCGCATCTAGCCAATTTCGTGCTTGGCTGTTGCTGTGTGAGGGCGCCCCATCTTGCTGATACCACAGATGTGGAAGACGTGACAGCGGGACTTCGCTGAGAAACGCATCCACCCCTCCTTCAAGGATTTCGTTCAAGTAACGCGGCCCAGTGAGTGCGTGATCGTAGAAGATGGGACCGATTATACGTAAATTTCGAACCTCACATTGAGCGCCCACTGCACTCTAAAAACTAAGAGAGTGCCGGGCACTCCCTTTGAGGGAGTAGCGGCTTGTCCCATATTTCACTCTCTTTTCGAGAGTAGATCGACCCTCTTTGAGAGAGAGTAGGTCAACTCCTGTTGACGGAGTTTTGTTACTCCGCCGCAAGGGATTGCTAGTACTCTTCTGCAGAGTGATAATACTCTTCCCACAGGGAGTGCTAGTACTCTTCCGCAGAGTGGTAATACTCTCACCGTAGGGGTAATGGCACTCCACCAGACCGAGTACTTCTACTCCCCCAAACAGAGTGCAACTACTCTTCCCAATACCCTCTTAGCGAAGTCCTGGCCACGCATGCAGGCAGGAAATCAGATAAAATTAAGGTCGCTGATACACCGTTCTCTAGGCGGCTCCTCAGACTCAGTGGCCCGATTCCGAGCGGCCTTCAGAATAGGCGTGAGCAATGTTATGCAGGATTTTAAAGTCATTTTTCCTGGCTATTTGCTGCCTACCATGAGTCGTGACGGCTCGTAATCGGCTTATGCGTATGTGTCCCGAACGCCACTGCGGAGAAAAAAAAGCTAATTCACATTTAATCCGCAAATATCTTCGCATATTTCACAATCAGGAGACACATAATCTAATTAGAACACAATAGTCGAGGGAATCACACACTTATGGAGAACCACATTGCTCTATACATCACGTGGATTCGAACCCGCGTACACTCGCATCTATACAATTCAAAGCACACATCCTAACCATTACACCACAAAGCCACCACGCTCAGTCGTGTTGTTTTAGAGCTTATATACATAACAAATGTATTTGAGGAATCGGCTGCGGTGGTTGGAGTTTCTCTGCAGTGTGCTGTGCTGTTGTGTACTGGAATACGTTTGCGTTTGCATCATTTCCATTCCTTGCTACGACTAACGGAGGAATACAACGTAGACGACGACGTGAGAACTATTCACGGCTTGTCGTCACCCCAGGAAAATAACAAATGTGCCGTTCAGCTCACGATCGAGTGCTTTTCCAGTCCATGCATTATGTGTTCTCCGAAAATACGCGGATACAAAGTATCGTGCCAACCATCCACGTATGTGAATTTAAGTCGCGCGTATACTGGTGAGCATTTCTGTTTATTTTTTCCGCCAGTTCCATTCGTATGTGGTCAACTGCGATGCCAGTACCAGGCATTTCGACGTGCCTCACGCTGCCGTGTAGGCGTTCTTTTCAAGTGCATTAGTTTAGAGTTTGGTTCAGTCCGCTGTGAGCTGTTGTTCTGCATTAGCAGCGGATCGTTAGCGTTTTGAAGAGCACGCATTCCAGCATTTGGAGACTGCTTATGCCGATAGCCGCGTCACATGCATTGGCACGCATGTTTAAATGAGTAATGTGTCCACTTGTTACGCGTGCACTGCTCGTATCCTGTGGCAGTGCTCGCTCTAAAAGCTTCGAAGACCATCTACATTCATACGTGTGTTCAATATATATGCACAGGATAGACTTGCGGGCTAGTTGGTTGAGCATTTTAGAAGAAACAGCGCAACACAAGGACGACGCAAAAACATGGACAACACCACGAAGCGCTGGTGTGGTCGATGCTTTTTTTCGTCCTGGTGTTAGCGCTGTTTGTTCTTCCACGATACACGCACACCACAGGTACGCGAAAGTTTAGGAGTATAGGGCGTTAACTTTGTTTTCCCTGTTTCCTCTCAGTGTCAATGGCACAATGCGTTGCCCGAAATAGCGCACGCTTACCCCCATATTCAGAAATGCATCATAACTTGAAGCCCATGCTTGACTTGATCTAAATGACGCAAGTCGTGAACGCACCAAAAGAAAGGCAGTGAGCGTCTGGGGGACGTTCGCACCAGGCGTCGTTTATATAAAGTCAAGCATGGGCTTTGTATTAATATACATTTCTGAATACGGGGGTTAGTCATCTACTTCTCACAGAAAATGTCGAAGAAACGCCCACCAAAACCAGGCACATTCGTAAACCTAACTAGGCAATACGAAGCTCCATAGAAAAAGAGTGGTATTAAAAGCTTTCAGTATTTTTCTTTACTCCAAAATGGTTGCGCTCTCGTGGTTTCAATGTACAGAGATGATGCAGCGTTAGCTAAAAAGCATGAATTTCCGAACTCCATGCCAAAATAAGCTTGTAAAATTATTTAGGTGCTAGAAACCAGGGTTTGTAGCGATCCTTGAAAACCCTTTATTTCTAAAATGCCATTTTCAAGGCATTGAAAAGCCTGGAATGTTTAGAAGTACTGGAAAGTCCTTAAATTTGTACACTTGGCTAGACATAGCAGACATTGCCAAGTGTTTTTTTTTTCCCTTCTGTGACATTCTTCGCATGTCACAGAGAATTGTCTGTGGAGGTAATAGAAGGAAAGCGACATCCTTAAAGTTCAAATTACAAAGGAGCTGCAGATACCAGTTTTAGGCACATGGAACCGGCGACAAATGTACTTGGAGGAGCAGAAGCAGGAAGCTCAACGGTTGAGGCATTCAAAGAAAAGCCGTGATGAGTAAATTGAGAGCTACAGACACAATAAAAGATCACCTTTCTCCGGTGCTGTGTTGTTCCGCGATCTTGAGCGCGCGCGCGCGCGGTGGAGAACTCCGAGTGAAAAAGTAGAGCGCTCGCTACGCATTCCTTTGAACTGCGGCGGCCTGTTCTCTTAGAAGCAAAACGATGTGTTCTTTGCTCAGCGTGCATGAATGATACATTGCCATGTTCGAGGCCAGCCACCTACAGTTGAAGCAGAAGATCACGCTACGTTTTGTTCTCTATTGCCGCAAGAGTAGAACTACTCTCTCTCTCTGAAGGGGGAGAGTGAAAAGCACATTTCACTCTCTCCTTGGTGAGAGAGTGAACAATGCATTTCACTCTCCTCGACATTCTGCGAGAGTAAAACGACGCTTTGAAGAGTGAACCGGCCGCTTCACTCCTGCGATACCCTTCCTAGTTTTTAGAGTGTGGTAATGCTGCCGATTGCGCTTTACCCAGTGTGAATTGGAGTCCCTTCAATAGTGTGCATTATGCAAATATACCAGAGCGTTTCTGAGAAAACTGGTTTCATCTGTGCACATGACGTTGCTCAAAAAGTCCGGTGACTCATCGGCTTTTGTGAGAACCCTATTCGAGAAATCTCGACGATTCTGCAGGTCCCTATATCTTCCAAGCATTGGTGCTGGTCAAGGTGGTACGGGTGAAAGGTCGAGTCACTTACAATCCTCCAAACTGATGACTTGAAAATTGGTACCTGGAAGGCCCCGTCCCGCACGCTAGCATGAGGGTTTGATGCCATAAATGCTAGAACATCCGTGCGTAGGCTATAGGGCTCAAAGATGGAGTCCTCCGCCGCTGTTTCTTGAAGGTGCCGATTTGTTTCAAGTTTTCATAATTTCTGGTGATTGATTTCTGGTGATGCGTTTGTTCTACCGCTACACTTCCATGACTGATATATATATATTTGCGGCCATCCTCTTGTTGCCATTTGCAGATCCCAAGGCAAGGATCATGTTTACCTTCTGCTCATTACAGGAAGACATGGCGACAGGGGCGAACCAAAACCCACCTTTACACCTGAGTACCGACGTTGTGAATTCGCTTCCATGGTGATAGGTGTTGCGACAAAGAAAGAAAGAAAGAAAAAAAACCCCCGTCCACTTTGTGTACGCTAAGCAACGACTATCACAGCTTGTTGGCAACTAACACCCAACGGGACGTGTTACTTAGGTCGGGGCGGGGCGAATAAGGCATAGATTGATCACGATGTTTTTTTTTTCCTTTATTTGTTTCTGGATAACTCAGAGGAAGCCTGTTTGAGGGCGCTGCTTTATGGTCAAGGAGCGAGTGCAATCACTTGATATTCTCCATATTTCCGGGGGTACATTTATCAGTCGGAAAAAAATTAGTATGCAATTAGCACATCGCTGAAGATAACGCAGTTAAATGTCCCTCGGCTGCGCGCCTTCAAATGCCTCATTGGCACTTTGATAATTAGTATAGTACATTTCGGGTTAGATAATTAATTACAATTACCTAATTAAATCTAAGTAAAGAAAAAGTTACTGGAAGCAATTCCACTGTACCGTAAATCATATGCACTAGGTTTTCTTCGAGTAACGCATTGCTCTTTTTTTAAGACTTGGTGCATGTAACTAATTGGGACACCCTGTGTATATTTATGACCGTTGCATGCAACTGACGATGTTTCGATCCCTAATAAATGTTGCAAATTATTAAAAATGATTTTTTTCGTGGGTCGTTAGCATTGCTTACTGGAAAGACAAGCAAAACTGAGGCACAACATTCAGGTGCATTTCACACGCCATCGATAAAAGACTGCCGAAGGGGTCACTGAAGTCTGTAGATTTTTTTCATGGTCAGTGAAGTACGCAAAGCAATTTGAAGCATGGTGAGAACACAGCAACATATTCATTCACAGGCTATCCATACCTTTAGAAATAATTTTTAATTCGCTGCTTTTATCTCTTTCGAAAATATACTAACCTTTGTCTGCGTGTGTATTTAAATATATTGTATATGTGCATGGTGTTTACAATGGAAATTTGAAACAATGTTGAAGGGAGAAAACACGGATGAGGCAGCTGTCGCTAGTGCTTCTAATGCGCGTGTCCTCCTATCGTGAGGATTTGCAGAAATAAAGCGAAAGTATGAATTAGGAGCCGTGCACGTCTGCGCCCACAATGATGCAGTCAGCTATTAGCCCCAGTAAAATTTCAAGTCAAAACGTCGAGGAAAGTCAAACGAAACCTCAAATGATGTGGGTGACAAAGCTCTGGTAATGGCACTTTAGCTGTGTGTGTGTGGGGGGGGGGTTCGGGGTCTTCGGCATCGCCCGCGGGGGCTCGGGCCCCAGAGCCTCCCCGTAGTCGGCGCCTATGCTTTGGCCACTGGAGAAATAAAAACTGGATTATGGTTCAAGGAATCGGGTCACTAATCTTGAATGTTTGGATGCTCTAAACGTTCTGCGATTATCTTTGCCTTTATAGCGGCAGAATCCGATTAACGCAGACCAGTCAAACGTCTTTTCAAATTCGTTTTACTGGCCTCACTGACCGTTTATAGTTTTCTAGTGTGCATTGCAGCCCCACGTGTACGTGGTCTTAATTCAGGTTGTCTGGTTTCTCCCTTTCCGTCCCGTTATCACCCGTTATCACCATGCCGTTATCAGTTTCTTACTCCTTTTTTACTCCTGGTTATCAATACCGCGTCGTTATCAGTATGCTCTGTACAGCTCGTGCGGTTCAGCGAATATGTTTATTGCAATGTATTGAATTCTTGTAATGGGTTTTGCTGTTCATCTTTTTTTTTTGTTCATCTGTATATAGCACTGTCCATTCCTGCCCAAGGCCTAAGACTAAGGCCGGCATTATCCTGTGAATAAATAAATAAATAAATAAATAAATAAATAAATAAATAAATAAATAAATAAAAATTAATAAATAAAACTGGACATGCGTCTGCTTGAATCATCTGCACACCTCCGCCCCCCCCCCCCCCCCATCTTTCTTCTTTGTTTCCCTCTTTTGACTTTGCTCGCAGTAATTACAGTTTATCTTTACTTTAAAAAAAGTATAAAAGGAGCCGAGGCAAAAGGTTTGCAGACGGATCCGATGTTTGATGCCTCCCACCCACTGTCTCTCTTTCCCGTGTTATGAGGGCGCTGAAAAAACCAGTCAGACATGTGACCTTCCCAATTGTATTAAGGACCTGCGCAGTTCGTGAAATATTCTTAAAAAGAGATACGCACTCATTCGATCCCTTTTGAAGCGAAGTTCTCAAAGCTCTTCGTAACCGTGTGCTTGCCATTCGCCGCCCGCATTCGCTAATACTGTTTTCGCTATCCCTAATTGCCGGTACTTCTAGGTGGGGAATGCCGTAGCACACGGGCTGCTTTCTGAACACGAGCCTTGGACCCGGAATGCTTCTCACGCTTAAATGGGGTCCGTGATTCGCCGCCGCGTTGGGATCATTGGCTGTCACTGTCTGGCTCGCGAGTAGCGGCCGGGCAGCATGTCTTACAAAGCGTGTCTCACAAAGGGTAAGGTAAGTGTTGTGAATCTCGGTCGTGCACTATTTGGCTAAACTGTACTCTAAGAGATTGTAGTAACCGTGCGTTTTTCGCCTGCGCTAACACGTTATATTTTTCTATCACTCTCTTATCTGTACACTACAAAGCAAAAACAATAAAGGCTGTTCTGGGGTAACGAGGCGGGGGGGGGGGGGGGACAGGCAAGGAAGCTGTTGTCGTGTCTTAAATTGTGCGACGTACGAAATACATTGTCGCCACGACAAAACGAAAAAAGTGAACATGCTGGCAGGACTACGTAATGCCCCACTGCAGCCGTCTCGTGGCCTCCACTGCATACGCCTTCACAAAAGTCAAGAGGAGTGTTAAACAAAATGCACGGTAAACGACACGAACACGAACACGTTCGGCTAGCGTAGACTCGTTCATACTTCGACGCGAGTGCCAGGCCGTGCGGCAACGGCATTGCAAGCGCGCGCGGAGAGTCGTCGTCGAAGAGCGCTTGAAACGCAATGCCACCTAGGGGGTCAGCGTTAGTCAGCGGCATGAAGACACCGCCTGCAAACAGCGCAGGCACATGCGGGCTAATCGCGCGCGCGACACAAGGCGCCGCGCTTCGGCCCCGTGCGTATAGTGAACTAGAATACTTATTCTAGTTCACTATACCCGCGCGCACATGTGCGCGCGGCGCACAGCCCGCCTCGGCTGCGCGGCGAGGGGCCGCCGGCGTCCTACGGCGGCGCGGGCCTCGTGCGCGCGCCGGTCTATTCCTGGCTTTACGACTCCCCGTGTGCCCTCCGTTCTTCTTTTGTTTTTCCTCCCTTCTGCTGGGGGTCTGTGCTGTTCTCGGCTGCGCCGCAGCCGCTTGCCGAGCATCAAGGAATCAAGCCGAGCCAGTAAAGCATTTGAAAGCCCCAGCGGTGTTGTCTTCCTGGATAAACGACCCAAGCACCGTCGGGAGCATCCCGCCTTTTCACTCCGTCGTAGAAAAATTAAGAAGGCGGAAAAAACAACAACAATATAATGCAGAAGTCGTTGGAACCATTCAGAGCTGTTATTGAGAGAGAAACAGTAAGTCCTGTCTTTCTAATGACATGTTAAAATAAATAAATAAAACAACTTTATTGTCGTCCGCATTTGGCCATCGACGCCGTAGTCGTCTGGTTATTACGTCTATTGCTATAATGAATGGCAGGCGGGCCCCGAACTCTGGTCAAAAAAAATATTCGGATGTAAGATAAGTTTTGCCACTACGCGGGCCCTGATCTTTCCTTCTTCTTCTTTTATTGAAGGCGCAAAACTGCTTAGTGTACTTGTTTGCATAAGAATTTTAGAGCCTACAGACAGGCAGTTGCTCGCGTGAATCACATAGTCTACTGGCCGCCTCCCGGAATTGAAATAGTCTTAAGTCACATATAGGCTCGAATGAAGCCCACAGGAAGTTTCAGAACCTGCGCAGCTTACTGGAAGCGTTCTTTGTCAACAACGGGAGAGAGAGAGGGCTCCTACGAGCCAGCGAGGTTTGCAAGCATTGACATCTTTAGTGGCATGGAGCACTTGGAAGCGTGAACTTTCGAGATCTCTTGGCCGGTCTCCCATTGAACTCCGACCTGTCGACATCACTTTTTCTTGTCCTATGGAGTTGACGACTGGTTTTGCATAGACACGTACCAGAGGACGTATTCTCGGACAATCACCTTCGGCGATATCACTTTCAATGCGCGCTTATTGGCTGACTGAACACCGTGTCGCGTGAAGGCGATAGTATCGCCGAAAGTGATCGTCCGAGAATACGTCCCCAAAGGATCGACGCGCTTGAACCACGCAGGCAAACGCATCTAAGACGCTGCTCCAGCGAGCATACGACCAGCCTTATAGAAACAGCAGAAATCGGCGTATGTCACGCATAATGCGAATCCGTGATAAGCGGAACTTTCTTTGACGTTTAGTGCAATGTATTCGCTTCTCCTTCTTCTTCCCTTCTGTGTATAGCTCAACGCTCATCGCTCATTGCACGCTCTGGTCTCGTTTTGTTCACACTCGGCTGCTCTCGATGCTGACTTCTTCGCTTCTTGCCTCTTGTTCTGCTTGTCTATTCTGACACCTATATACCGAGTGGACATGCCCAGCTTCGCATACCCTGTCACCCAAGCTGTTGCAACAGTCATCGAGAGAGCATCAGCCAGCAGATAGTGCCCGCAAAGTGTGGGGAAGATGCAAAGAAAGCTACGCTTTGTGATACAGAATTGGAATCGCCCACAACAGCTCACTACTGCATTAGAGACGCGGATATATATTGCAACTACGGTAATCCGAGCATAGGCTCCTGTCTATGCTACGAGTTGCATTTCGGCTGTTCGCTCTACAGCTCTTCTCCAATCGAACTAGGTCAGGACCTTCCAGGCTGCAAGCGCGCGCTGATCATTTTTAGGTCTTCCAGAATTATTAAAAATCACCTGGGACAGATAGCATAATTGTTGTCCACGATGTGGATTATTCGAAGAGATGGACATTACTAGCACAAGAAATGGAAAACATATTTAACTACTTGAAAAATTCAGTAAGTACTTTATTCAATTATCAATTATCCAATTATTCACTTTTTGCTTGTATAATTCTCTTCTTGCTTGTATATTTACCCTGTGATTGCTCCTACAGGGTGGACGGTGCTTAGTCAAGCTGCAGTATCCGCAGCTTTCTCGCCATCTCCCCTTTTTCACAGATGTTTTTGTTTGGTGAAAATAAAACATTGACTGACTGACTGAATATTTAATTACTTTACGGCACATATTGCATTTTACGAATTGTAGCCGGTGAGCTTGCAAGACATATCCACTGATCCGCGTATCCATGCATCCGCGGAGCTTTTTGTTATGACCCCGAATTATGTTTTACCGCACGGTGTTCTTTTAACACGCGTTACAATCTCAGCACAAGGAAACGGTTGCTTTCCGCCCGATTAGGCAGTGGCCGCAGTGGCCTAAACGCGAACTCGTGATATCTTGCTCGATCAGGTGAACGAGACATAGACTGCCTGCTCCTCAGGACATTAGGCACATCGTCCTCAGGGAGGCCAAACTTAAGCCGAATGTGGCAGATGACTTTACCCAGTCATTGCAAGTGTCATTGCTGCAGTGCTAGTACAGCGTGCATATATATATATATATATATATGGAGAGAGAGAGAGAGGGGGGGGGGAGGGAGGGAGGGAGGGAGGGAGGGGGGAGGGAGAGGGAGATTATAAAGAAGACAGAACGGAGCTCGGGTTGAGCTGCTGGCTCGGCGAGCGCGAGAAACGGGAAGCACGGTGAGCGGGTGTTGTCTCTGTATAATTGCGGAGCTGTTTTAAGTCGAGCCTTCGTCTTCCGTTGTCCGGTGTCACGCAGAGGGGCAAGTTAATGGCACAAACCCACTGTGGGAGATAGGCCATAGAAGGGGGGAAGAGAGGGGTATAGGAGCAGGTGTTTCGCCGGCGCGCGCTCTTTCGCTCCATGGATTCCGCTCGGCGCAAGCGGCAGCGGAAGCTCGCATGAGATCGGCAGCGCCGACGTTGGACAAATCCCTAACTTCGAGAGCGAGAAGCGCAAGCAAAGCGCCAGCGGAGGGAAGCCGCTACCGTCGAGGATCGAGAACGGGAAGCGCAAGCCAAGCGCCGGTGGAGGCAAGCCAACCTGCACTTTCAAGAGAAGACAACCCAAGCCAAGCGCCAGCAGAGGCAAGCTAACTCCCAACTTCGAGAGTAGGAGACCGAGCAGAGACGTCGACGCAGAGATTCTTCGCTGGGAGCGTGCAAGAGAGAATTCCTCGACCGTGAGTGCCGCCACAGCTGCAAGATGTGTGAAAGACTGTGGTTTGGTCACCACCTCACATAACGGAAGAGCGTGCGCAATCTGGAACCGAAGCTCGAATCTAGCAAAACGACGCCAACGAGGCAAAAGACTTTCATGAAAATCGCGCTAAACACGAGTTCAAACTTGATAAAACGACTACCAGCTCCTTTGTTTTGACAGCTTTCATTGCATGGAACTGGCTTAACTATTTTTCTCTTACAATGGCACAGTTGCGAAACCCGGAGCAACGGGTCTAAATCCGCCTCCGTTCACGACTCTTCGAAGCGGACGAGTCCTTTCGGAATCGCAGTCACTAAACACCCGGGGATGGTCTCCAAGCCTCATAGCAACCCCACAGCAGGACTGCAACGCCGACCTTGCCCGGGCCTTGTCCATGCTGACACAACAGCTAAACAACATGGCAAGCAGCTCTACTTCCGGCATTGGCTGCGCCGTACTTACTCCACTCTCTAAGAATACAATTACAGAGTTTCATGGGTTCAAGGACGACCCCGCCACTTGGGTCTGCACCATCGACTATGTTGCCGCAGAACAGTCTTGGCCAGAGTCTGTCAAGAAATCAATCGCAAAAGGGCGTCTCCGAGGAGCTGCTGAGGCCTGGCATCGCTTCCATGGAAGCAAATATGCGTCACAGCCAACACGGAGCGCGGCTTTGACGTCCGCATCTGCCGCTCTTGCGATTGCTTATGATGTTCCGGTTCACGGAGATCTGGTCAAGCCAGCAAGCCGCAGCAGAAGACATCGCTAGCGATATCTACGACAAACTACGCCTCCTACAAGCTTGCGACATAGGCTGGACCTCTCCAGCAGCCCGACGTTATGTCCTCGATGGCATACATGACCCAACACACGCGGCCATATCTTCTGTACACACAGTCCAGGATAATATGGATTTTTTCGTTCGACGGACGGCGCAGTTGCAGGACAGTGCTAGCCGGCGCCTGGATGCTGGCTGCCCACAGGAGCCTGCTACATCGTGACGAGGGTGCTTTTCGCGTGGGCGCTTCGGCTATGGATATAGGACCTGCCCACAAGTGCCCTGTCAAGTAATCCAATACCAAACGTGGCCGCTTCCAATTAACTGTTGAGGTCCACGTCGACGGTATCGTGTAGCGTACGGCTCTTGTTGATACTTGAGCTCAGCGTACGGCATAGCTTCGACGCCACGCCCCAGTCACCCTCCAGCCTTGGACCGAGGCACCCCTGAGGTGCCTCGATGGTTGCGTGTTGCTTGTCGGGCCTGCAGCTCCAAGCCGAAGCCAGGAGGAAGTTGCCTGCCGCAGTTCCCGTCTTCTAGGGCCTGGTTCTGGGAGCAGACTACCCCCTCTCTTGTGAAGTTCAGCTAACTGTAGACGGCATGTTCGCTGCTTGACTCCGAGTACTCCGTCGGCCCAAGATTCCTAAGGTGAGCGGGCAACCCTGCATATACTATTAGTTGTACCGGAAAGGCACGGATCCATTTTTGCCTATAGTACTGCATGCACAGCTTCCCGGAACAATCTTGCTAGAACACCATATACCAACTGACAATCATCCACCGGTGGTTATACCGTTGCGACGTTATTCCCAGCGAGAGAGGGCTGTAATTACCGAACAAATACAAGAAATGCTAGCGGCTAATGTTATCACGCCCTCTTCTAGCCCTTGGGCGGCACACGTCGTTTTAGTCCGAAAAAAAGGCGGCAGTTTCCGATTTTGCGTGGACCTTCGGGAACTAAATAAGCACACCATACCCGATTCATACCCGCTGCCACGTATTGACGACGCCATTGACACCGTACGAAATTCAAGATTCTTTTCGTCTTTAGATTTAAAAGCGGGCTATCGGCAAATCAACGTGGCTAAGGAGGATAAGTGCAAGACGGCCTTTCGTACACCTTCTGGCATGTGTGAGTTGAACCGAATGCCTTTAGGACTTCGCACAGCCCCAAGTATGTACCAGCGAGCCATGAACGCCATTGGGCCCGCTGAAAGATCGCGCCTGCATTGTGTACCTCGACGACATCCTGGTTATCGGTGCAACAGAAGAAGAACATATGCGAAACCTCGACAAAGTACTCAACAAGTTACACGACGCCGGATTCCAAATGAACCACGAAAAGTGTCAGTTTGTGTCGACTGCTATATCGTATACCTCGGTTACACCATACCTCAGGACGGCGTCTAGCCCTTCCCTGAAAGAATTGCGGCCGTAATGAACTATCTCGTGCCTACCTGCATTAAACAATTGCAGGTATTCCTAGGAAGTGCATCGTATTTGCGAAAGTTTGTCCCCAACATCAACAACAATCAACAAGCGTAAGACAGCTGACATAAGGAAGTATAATATGGATAGAATTGAACATGCTCTCAGGAACGGAGGAAGCCTAAAAGCAGTGAAGAAGAAACTAGGAATTGGCAAGAATCAGATGTATGTGTTAAGAGACAAAGCCGGAAATATCATTACTAATATGGATGAGATAGTTCAAGTGGCTGAGGAGTTCTATAGAGATTTATACAGTACCAGTGGCACCCACGACCATAATGGAAGAGAAAATAGTCCAGAGGAATTCGAAATCCCACAGGTAACGCCGGAAGAAGTAAAGAAAGCCTTGGGAGATATGCAAAGGGGGAAGGCAGCTGGGAAGGATCAGGTAACAGCAGACTTGTTGAAGGATGGTGGACAGATTGTTCTAGAGAAACTGGCCACCCTGTATACGCAATGCCTCATGACCTCGAGCGTACCGGAATCTTGGAAGAACGCTAACATAATCCTAATCCATAAGAAAGGGGACACCAAAGACTTGAAAAATTATAGACTGATCAGCTTACTGTCAGTTGCCTACAAAGTATTTACTAAAGTAATCGCAAATAGAATCAGGAACACCTTAGACTTCTGTCAACCAAAGGACCACGCAGGATTCCGTAAAGGCTACTCAACAATAGACCATATTCACACTATCAGTCAGGTGATAGAGAAATGTGCGGAATATAACCAACCCTTATATATAGCTTTCATTGATTACGAGAAAGCGTTTGATTCTGTCGAAACCTCAGCAGTCATGGAGGCATTACGGAACCAGGGTGTATACGAGCCGTATGTAAAAATACTGAAAGATATCTATAGCGGCTCCACAGCCACCGTAGTCCTCCATAAAGAAAGCAACAAAATCCCAATAAAGAAAGGCGTCAGGCAGGGAGATACGATCTCTCCAATGCTATTCACAGCGTGTTTACAGGAGGTATTCAGAGACCTGGATTGGGAAGAATTGGGGATAAAAGTTAATGGAGAATACCTTAGTAACTTGCGATTCGCTGATGATATTGCCTTGCTTAGTAACTCAGGGGACCAATTGCAATGCATGCTCACTGATCTGGAGAGGCAAAGCAGAAGAGTGGGTCTAAAAATTAATCCGCAGAAAAGTAAAGTAATGTTTAACAGTCTCGGAAGAGAACAGCAATTTACAATAGATAGCGACGCACTGGAACTGGTAAGGGAATACATCTACTTAGGGCAGGTAGTGACGGCGGATCCGGATCATGAGACGGAAATAATCAGAAGAATAAGAATGGGCTGGGGTGCGTTTGGCAGGCATTCTCAGATCATGAACAGCAGGTTGCCATTATCCCTCAAGAGAAAAGTGTATAATAGCTGTGTCTTACCAGTACTCACCTACGGGGCAGAAACCTGGAGGCTTACGAAAAGGGTTCTACTCAAACTGAGGACGACGCAACGAGCTATGGAAAGAAGAATGATAGGTGTAACGTTAAGGGATAAGAAAAGAGCAGCTTGGGTGAGGGAACAAACGCGAGTTAATGACATTTTAGTTGAAATCAAGAAAAAGAAATGGGCATGGACAGGACATGTAATGAGGAGGGAAGATAACCGATGGTCATTAAGTTTTACGGACTGGATTCCAAGGGAAGGGAAGCGTAGCAGGGGGCGGCAGAAAGTTAGGTGGGCGGATGAGATTAAGAAGTTTGCAGGGACGGCATGGCCACAATTAGTACATGACCGGGGTTGTTGGTGAAGTATGGGAGAGGCCTTTGCGCTGCAGTGGGCGTAGCCAGGCTGATGATGATGATGATGATGTCCCCAACATTGCGCCTACTGCTGCTCCACTCACGGACCTACTTAAGAAATGAGCTCAATTTCGATGGGGATCTTCGGAGGACGCCAGCTTCCGGACCCTAAAACACCAGCTGACACAGAGGGCTGTTCTACGCCACTTCCATGAAGATTGCAAGACAGAAGTACACACTGATGCAAGTCAGGTTGGTGCCGGGGCAGTTCTGATCCAGCGCGACCCTCACGAACGTGAGCACGTCGTCTTCTGCGTCAGTCGCAAACTCTCGGATGCGGAGGGCCATTACAAATCTAACAAACTGGAGTGTCTGGCCGTCGTTTGGAGTGTGAACGAGAAGTTTCGTCACTATTGTTTGGACGACAATTCACCGTTGTGATGGATAATTCCGCTATTTCATGGATGTTTGATAAATAATACCTCAAGCACAAGTTTGCACGGTGACTTGTTCGGCTGCAAGATAATGTTTACGATATCCGACACCATGCAGGAGCACAAAATCGGGTTGCGGACTCTTTATAGCGAAACCCGATTGAGAAAAGCTCCCCACAAAACCGAGAAGGCTGGCTCATATTCTCCCTGCAAGACGTTTCGAAGGCCCAACGTGTCGACAAAGACTTGGCGCCGATTATGAATTCCCTAGCAGATACGGGGCGCAATTAGAAGTTAACTTTGCGCGAACGTGCGTTGTATCGCCGTCATTGGGTCAATAAGCATGAAGAACCCCACATTCTGGTCATTCCTAGCTCCTTGCGCTCAAGCATTTTGCGTGCCATCGATAATACACCCGAATGAGGCCACGTGGGATATCAAGCCCCCTTGCCGCACAAGGCATATGAGCGCTTTGGTGGTCGCAGGCTGTGAGGTGTGCCAACAGCGCAAACGGTTTCCCGGGTGTCAACCTGGATACCTCGTATACCCCTGTCACGCCCCCCTGAGACAATTTTCTATACTGTGGGAATAGATCACATCGGGTCTTTTCCAAGAACGGCAGGGGTAACCGACATATTATCCTCGCTGTGGACCATTTGTCAAAGTTTATAGACGTCACTGCCATGCCTTTGCTTGCCGCCAGCTACGTCATAAAGTTTCTACGGTACCGCTTCGAATGGAGTCGCGGCCTCCATAAAAAGCTCATCTCCGACAGGTAGATCAGATTGGGCAGCCGCAAACTCTGCACTAGCTGGAGTTGAGCACCACTTCACGTCAGCGTACCACTAACAAGCGAACGGTCTGACAGAGAGGTCGAACCAGACTATCCAAGCTCGAGTCGCACGGTGCTGAAAGAACAACAAGCCAGGTGAAACCGATTGGGAAGAGCACCTTCAAACGGTTACATACGTGGTTAACATGGGATTACAGAGCTCTACAGGAAAATTTCTATACGAGATCGTGTGCGGCCAACTTCCAGCGCTGAGCGCTACACTCAGCTTGGATACGCCTGCAAAAGTGGGACGTTCCATTGCTCGTCAGACGCCTTGTCGCAACATCCGAACAGAGACGCGCAATAGGATTGTGCATGCCCAGCCGGCGCAAAAACTGTATTACATGACCGCCGCCGCCGTCTGGCACCCGAATACAATATCGGCGACGAGGTGTGGGTGCAGCGAAGTGCACCATCATCTTCAAAAAAATTAGGCGCAAAGTTTGAAGGGATCTTCATTATTACCGCACGCGTGGGCGAAAACACTTGGCGTGTGCGGTCCCCGGCATTTGAGAAAGCGAAACAACTTTCCCGTGCATGTGTCGCGTATGAAGAACTGCGTCCGTCTGTAAACCAAAACTGCTGTGATGTGATTTTCTTGCAGTAGTACAGCAGTCGCAGCGTGGGCCGAGTAACAAGAAAGAGCGGAGCTCGATCTGGGCTGCTGGCTCGGCGAGCGCCAGGAAGCAGAAGAGGCAGAACAGACAGCCCGGCGAACGGGTGTTGTCTCTTTCTCATTTACGGTGTATGTATATATACACACAATTGCAGAAATTCGCCCTGGAAACCTAAAAAAAAAAATTATTTTCGACATTTCGGCCATTCTTGAAATCAATCTTGATAAAAACCAGTCTCCGGCTGTAACATTGAGAACAGATGTGTTAAGTTTTTGAGCATGGATTTCTTCAAATAACTATACAGTTGCCAGGAACTGCCAGAGAGAGAGGGGGGGAGGGAGGGAGTTAAAATTTATGTGCGTGCGTGCCTGCGTGCGTGTGGGGGGGGGGGAGGTCGCGGATTTATTTCCTTTAATTATGGTGACGCAGGAACAAGTCTCCTCTATAGGTAGGAAATTCGAGGAATATGTCTGAAAATATATACTGTGTGTGTGTGTGAAATAATTCATTGTGAGTGTATATGACTCGCAAACTGACGGGCTACAAATAATTAATTGCAATATACGCCGTAATGTAATTGGTGAAAAACTAAATAGTGATAATTTTTCAGTCAAATTATGCATTTGGATTTGTCGCGTAAGCAATGTCCGCCTCTTTGAGCAGTTCATTTCAATCATTAGAATTGTGCTATCGGTCATAGACAATATTTAAAAATTCTGTGCAGTTAAAGATACCTCGTACAATTTCGCACTTACTTAAAGACACATGCTCAATCAATACAAAAATAAAAAATAAATGGGGGGGGGCTATAAATAACCAAACCAAAAATAAGAGGAGCACTCACTCTGTGTTAGAGTGCACGAGCTCTCTGATCGCCCCTGCATGCAACCACGCCAACCTCTTTTTATTGTTTGCCTTCAGCGAAATGCCGGACAAGAGCCAATCGAAGCAAACTGCGAACAATAATTTAGATTTAACGGTAGTGGTAGGATGACAGCAATTTCAAGGGAAAAAAAAAACAAGGAAGAAGAAAAAAACGAAGACAGGGCGCATTGAAACCACGCGAAGCGTTGAAACCAACAAAACGACAAACTGCTGCGGCTCAACACATCGCTCTTTCGTCGATTAACGTCGAAATATCACTGGCTCGCAACGCAACAACAGCGCAACCCGGGAGCGACGTTCTTGTTCTGCGCAGTGTCGGGTGCCGAAGCCCGTTAAAATTAAATTATGGGGTTTTACGTGCCAAAACCACTTTCTGATTATGAGGCACGCCGTAGTGGGGGACTCCGGAAACGTGCACCTAAATCTAAGTACACGGGTGTTTTCGCCCCCATCGAAACGCGGCCGCCGTGGCCGGGATTCGATCCCGCGACCTCGTGCTCAGCAGCCCAACACCATAGCCACTGAGCAACCACGGCAGGTTGCCGAAGCCCGTCTCGACGGCGCCCGATTCCAATCATTTCGCGGCGGCCTGTCCCGACGGTGGCCGAGAAAGCGGGCGGGCGTGGCGGAGAAAAAATTCGCGCCGGGGCGCGCGGAGGGGAGAGGTGCCGGGGTGGGACGCATACGCGACGAAAACTCGGTCAGACTGCGGCACCAATGTTTCTTGAAGCGCATCAGAGAGACGCCGCCGCGCGCCACACTTTCGCAAAGTTCTCCCTCGCACTTTCCCTTCACACGGACTGCTTCACCACAAGCCACTCAGCGCAAGTGATACTTACGAAGTAATAATAAAAAAAAGGGAGAGTAAAATAATGCAGGTGGTGCCTCGTGCATTCGTTGCTTCGCGTTCGCCTCTCGGTACATCTATATATAGGGCGCGAATTTGTGCTCACTCGGAGCGACACTATATTCGGTGCATCCTATTCTACCTCGCCCTTTTCGTTTTTTTTTGTTTTTTTTTCAGCTTCTGTGTTGCGTTCACGTCGAATGCGACAGCGTTCTTCCGCGCTCAGAGAAAAAAAAAAAAGAACGCATCGTGGCGTCTACGGCGACAACAGGTGGTAGGTTAGCGCGGTTGGCAAATAACGCCGCGGCGGTGTCTTGGGGGCCGACGTTTCGGGAACCTCGGTTGCATCACCGGGCGGGCGCACATCTCCCCCTTTCCCTCGACACGCCCGCAATGCTTCGCACGAGGCCCGCGCGAGGCCCATCTGTCGCGCTCGCTGACGTCGGGTCCGGTTCGGCACCGTCGTCCACCTGGGGTGAACCGCTGCCTCTACGCGTGAAGGAGCCAAACGGTCTTTTCTCTGCAAAGAGAGGCGAAGGTGGAACAAAAAAGAAAGGGAAGGACGAAAAAACGAGAGAGTGAGATAGAGACGTGCATGCGTTGCAAACGGATCGGACGGCCGGCGTAAATCAAACGCTGCACGCGCCGGAGGCGCGCACGCCCACCGACCGGACATCCTGTGCCGAACATCGCTGTGTGTATGTTATATGCCTACACATTTAATGTGCGTAAGCGAGGTGGAAAGGGACGCCTGCTGCCGCCAGCGGGGGCCGAGGAATTTTATTTGCCGCGGGTTTATTTAATGCCCTTTTCGCGGGCACCTCTATCTGTGTGAACGTACGGCGAGGGAAATCGCTGCGAGCCGCGCGAACGACGACGCTGCGGCTGCGTCGCTTTGTATCCGCGCATGCGCGAGAACCGTCTTGCTCTCACGGCGCCACGGGGCGCTCAACTCTCTCCGCCGAATTTAGGCGCGCTTTCGGAGTGGAATAAACAAAAAAAGAAAAAAAGAAGAAGTAATTGAACCACAGAACGCACGCCCACTCTATACGTTCTCTGGAGCTTCTTGACTCGCGTCGTTTCCACGTGATATAGTGTTTTTGCTAAGCGCGCGCTCAGTGAGAATCGCAGCAAGCTTTGACCAGAACAGGTGGGCTCGCCCGCGCAGGTGCGATCACTGCATTTAGTGACACTGTCGCACGGACACATGCGAGTGTGATTTAAGCAGGCCTGTGCGAATGTCCAGAACAACTAATAATGAGCTAGCGCTTCCGTCCAGAATCGAAGAATTCGAGTCGACAATTTGATATTCCTCTTTTTTTCGAGCGGTTCGTTATGGCTAAACATTATAGGTTACCACCGTTATTGGAGCAACCCTGTCTGAGAAAAGGGCGTATCCACGTGATGGATGCCCATCGGTCGCTTCAACTACAGGTGTCATTCGATAGGTCAGTAACCTCGTTTTTCTGTGAAACATTGCGCCGCAGGAAAATGGCGACTGCGGTCAGGGGCGGGTCTTACAACTTCCTCCACCTGGGCCTCAGTTTCAACACCAAAGTGTCCTGCTCTAGCATCTGTAGAGCAGACATTTACCATTTGCCGTGGCTCGGCCCGTGATCGAGAGCTACACGAGAAAGAAATTCCGAGACCTGCCAAGCCACGAACTCATCACAAAGACAGTTGTAGACGTTGGTTCGCGGAACACGAGTTCTCTGATAAGCCACCCCTTCTATTCTTACACGAGGAGGGTCTGCGTGCTCCATAACAGCCATATAATAGTGCACGGCAAGCTGCTCGAATTAAAATGAAACAGTTAAAGAGGCATCATTGCTATGAGAAGCGGGAGCATCATACACTAAGCTCTCGAACAGTCTTCAATCAATCTTTCTTTTTCTGGGATGACCAGTTACCTAACGAAGGTGCATTATTTGTGCGCTGCTTCCAAGTTTTTTTTGATCGATGTGAAGTGCTTTTCTCTATCTGCAGAGCTTATCATTTTTCATTCACCAGTTATGAACCATATATACGCATCGTCACTGCCAACCTTACATAAAAATTTAACCAGCCTAACCCTAACTGTCAATTCATTCGCTTAACGTTAGCTTTTTCTTCCAATATTTTCATTGTACATGTGAACCACAAATCATGGTGACCTTTAAATAACGCTGCTTATATAGTAAAGAAATAAACTTTTTGAATATTTTTTTGTCACATCTTGTTTCAAAAACTATGTTCGTCGCTGGACAGAGTTTGTATTTAGCGAGTATTTACATCCGATTCAACTTCATTTAACATTACCGCTTTTCGAGTCTTCCCAAATTTTTTAAAGAATTTCCTCAAAGGGAATCTCGTAAACGAACATATCGCCACCCGCCGCGGCGGCTTCGCGGATGTATGGTGTTGCGCTGCGAAGCACGAGGTCGCGGGATCAAATCCCGGCCGCTGCGGCCGCATTTCGATGCGGGCGAAATGCAAAAACACCCGTGTCCCTTGCATTGGAGGCACGTTAAAGAACACGTGGTGGTCAAAATCAAACCGGCGCCCTCCACTACGGCTTGCTTCATATAATCAAATCGTGGTTCTGGCGCGCAATAACCCCATAATTCAATTCAATTCGAACGTATTACCAGTACCCCGGGGAGATGCTAGAGTACGCGGAAATTTGTTTATGACGACTCCCTACAGTGTATTTCCAGACGTGCAGTAATTGGCGCACAATGGCACATCAGCCGTCGCATGACTTGGTCTTCGTTATATATATATATATATATATATATATATATATATATATATATATATATATATATATATATATATATATATATATATATATATATATATATATATATATATATATATATATATATACATATATATATATATATATATATATATATATATATATATATATATATATATATATATATATATATATATATATATATATATATATATATATATATAGCCACATTTGTCAGCTTGCTATATAGCCAGCTGACCAATGTGGTGCTAGGCGGACACATGAGACCACCCGTGTACTTAGATTTAGGTGCACGTTAAAAAACCCCAGGTGGTCGAAATTTGCGAAGTCCTCCACTACGGCGTGCCTCATAATCAGAAAGTGGTTTTGGCACGTAAAACCCCATAATTTAATTTATATCCGATGGTGCGCCTCGCAGTGGAGCGAACTATCAAAGGGAGAGGTACAGTCCCGGCGGAAGACAAGCTGAAACGACGATAACCTGAAGTGTCAGGGCGCGATGAATTACAGGGGATGATCACAAATGGTAGGGCCACGTCACAATCTCGGAGGTCACTAAAGAAATATCGTGCATCTCTTTGAGAGAGTGCTTAGTACGTTCCGTCAGGCCATTAGTCTGCGGATGCTACGCTGTAGTTAGTATGCGTTAATTCCAGCAGATGTGAAGATGTTCTTCGACTTTACAGTGGAACTGCCGGTCATGATCCGTGGGAATTGCCAAGGAAGGCCATGCCGTCGTGTAGAAGAAAGTCGGTAACGTCAGTACCTCAGCTGGCGTGAAGTTCATGGATAAGGGGCTAGCGTGTGGAGTAATCTATGGCGACAGTGACCCACTTGTTCCATAGGGTAGGGGACATGGAATAGGGTCGACTTGACCAGGCCAAACGCGGTGAAATAAGGCGTAGGGACCGTCTAAGGGCTGAAGATTACCGGCAGCCAAAAACTGTGGCCTTTTCCTACGCCGGCGTACACCACACGCTGCAATGTGACAGATGATGGAACGATACATTCCAGACCAGAAGAAGCGACGGCTGGCGTGATCGTATATGTATGGGACACGTAGTGGTGGTCAGCTATCGGCACATCGTGATGTGGGGCTATGAGAACCGAGCGCAGATGTTCTGGAATTACAAGGGGCATCTCGGAAGGAAGGAAGGAAGGAAAACAAAAGGTGAAAGGCAGAGAGGTTAACCAGATCAAGTGTCCGGTTGGCTACTCTGCACAGGGGGATGGGGTAAGGGTAGAGTAGATAAAAAACAAGAGAATAAAAAAATAACAAAAAGGAAAGCATATCAATGTGTTGGCGGGCTAGTTGGTACGGATCCATAAATACTTCGTTTAGCGCAAAACAACGGACGCAAGAAAGGCGACCAGGACAAGGCGCTACTCACAACTGACATCGTTTTATTGCGTCACTCCTTTATATACAGCAGAAACTAGACGAACATGCGCAGTGAGCACCATGTGCAGGAACCACCAACATCCGATCACAAGAGCGCACTCATGCGACAGAATCTAAAAAAATCCTATTCAGCTCTGTACAAGTTTAAAGAAGGCACACTAATGCACTGTGACCCTAATGACTGCGTGAAGAATGCTTCCGATAACTCTCGGGCGGTCGTATCGCGGCTCTTTTTCAAAATCGTTGTATCACGAAGCATGGTTCACAGCAGGTTCAGGAGATGACACAGACACACAAAAATCAGGGCCCACAGTAGAAGAAAGATAGTTCAGCACAATGTGTTGGCGGGCTAGTTTGTGAACTATCTTTCTGCTACTGTGGGCCCTGATTTTTGTGTGTCTGTGTCATCTCCTGAACCTGCTGTTCTGGTCAATCACATATCGTTTGCTGTGTGCCGTGCAAGGATGCTTACGTTCTGCATGAAGAATGGACATGTTCCTCAAGACGTGGCGAGTCTCTTCGGGAACGTCAGGCCTTCCGTCGGTCACGTACGGCGAATGTGTCGTATTCTTCGTTCTGAAATTTGGCGGCAGGTACGCCTTTTGTACGACTGGTTGATGGCTGTCTGCTATTCGCGCGATGCTTCTATTGTGGCCGAGAGGAAGTTTCGTTTCTACAGACGTCTATCAACCCAGACTACAGAATTCTGGTGAACACAGCTGTTGCTATTCTTCCGGTCCAGACTTCCGCACAGAAAGGAAAAAGACGCAACCTGTCACCTCTGGAGTTCAGGTACTCGGTGACGTCAGGCTTCCTGACGAAGTTGCTGCATTGTTAAAGAATGGGCCGAAGTATAGCACGGAACCAAGAATTCCTGCACATGAGCTACTGGCCTTGAACAGGCGGATCGCAAGGAAAGCAGGACTAGAGGACCAGGAGCGATGCCTTCTCGATGGAGTGGATTGTCTTCGTAAGACCGTCACCAAGAACGCACCACCTTCGACAGCTGTGATCAAGAGAGCAGTATCATTCTTTAGAGACAATGAACTTCGGTTGTTACTGAGTGACAAAGAGGGCGGTTTCGTGATAGCACCGTCTGCTGTCTTCAACAAAAGGCTGTCGACAAGAACTTCATTCTGGCATACAAAAAAGCTCAGAAGGTAAAACGCAAAGCCATTTCTTTATTGGAAAATATAGGCCTCACCAAGATTGTGAAAGATGTAAAACAATGTAAGGGGCTCGCTCTAGATGTTTTTTTTTTTTCACTGCAAAAACGCACGAACGGGATGTGCCTTTCCGTACAATAGTGAGTGAAAACAACTGTTGGCAGGTTTTGGTTAGCCGCTTTTTGCAAAAACAGTTGAAGCATTTAACTATTGACGATCCTTACGGCATAAAGAATTCTTTCGATGTTGTTTCCTTTCTGGAAGACAACCCTTCAATAGCCGACATTTTTTCTTTTGACGTTGAAGATCTTTATTATTCAATACCACACGATGAGCTATTTCGCAGTGTGATGATGTGCATCGAAGAAAGTGGCGAGGTAGCTTTTCGCAATGCGACCGGGTTGTCCTCGGAAAGTTTTATGTCCCTTCTTGAATTTTATTTAAGTGCAACTTTTATCTGGTTCAACAATAAGCTTTTTATTCAGAAAAATGGTGTGTGTATTGGTTCTTGTGTGGCGCCTGCTCTTTGTAATATATTTTTATCGTTTGTCGACCGCGCTTTAAGAGTGCTTTAAACAATGACTCAGTAAAAATTTTTAGATATGTTGACGATTTTCTTGTTGTGATAAAACAGACTAACAACGAATGCTCCGTTACGGTAGCTGACACTTTAACTCTGTTCAATGACAATGGCAAAGGTTTAACTTTCACACATGAGCTATCTAGGGACGGTAAACTCCAGTTTTTAGATTTGCACCTATACTTACAAGCAGGTCACGCCTGTTGGATGTACTCTCCACGTGCACGTAAGGAACTTTTACCTTACCCGTCTGCGCACTCAAAGATCGTGAAACGTGCCATTGCTCTGATGTGTCTAGAATCTTCGCTAATGAAATCTTGTCATCACTCTGCGTACCAGAGTTTCATGGCACAGTTAAATAGGCTACAGGCTGCGGGATACCCAAGTGTGGTGGTGACGTCAGTCTCGGAGGTATTGCTTCAGAAACTGAAAGTGAAGCGGCACAAAAATAATTGTAGTACACAAAAGAGGCCTGAAGTTGTGCCGTATTGCCATAGAGTGGCTCACAATCTGAAGAATGTCACCACTAGATACCAAATTCCGATAGTGTTTTCTGCTCCTCAGAAACTGTCATTGTTGTGCAGCTGTATTTCTAAAACAAATTAAAAACCAGATTGTGAAAAGAACCACGCGAAGTTTGTAGATTGCAGCGTCGGTGTGGTTTATAAGATTCCGTTGTCATGTGGCAAAGTGTATGTAGGGCAGTCAGGCCGCTGTGTTAACGAGCGCCTTAGAGAGCATGAGCGATCCATACCAACAGGCACAGGTTCCCATTTGGCTCAACATTGTAAGATATGCTAATGCAAACCCATGTTTCGTGATACAACGATTTTGAAAAAGAGCCGCGATACGACCACCCGAGAGTTATCGGAAGCATTCTTCATGCAGTCATTAGGGTCACAGTGCATTAGTGTGCCTTCTTTAAACTTGTACAGTGCTGAATATGATTTTTTAGATTCTGTCGCATGAGTGCGCTCTTGTGACCGGATGTTGGTGGTTCCTGCACATGGTGCTCACTGGGCATGTTACTCTAGTTTCTGCTGTCTATAAAGGAGTGACGCAATAAAATGATGTCAGTTGAGAGTAGCGTCTTGTCCTGGTCGCCTTTATTGTGTCCGTTGTTTTGCGCTAAACGAAGTATTTATGAAAGCATATCAGTTCTCAGATTCTACAGTTTTTCAATGCGTTCCGTTTCTTTTAAAAATCACACTGGCGCTTTTAAAGCAGTTCGTGCCGAAATCGGCTGGGATCAGGGTCCAAGAATTCTGGCTTCCTTAAGAATACAGTTGAAACTCAATTTAACGAAGTGATGACCACGCTCAAATTATTGCGTAAAATCGGGAAGTTCATAAAATCGAGAAAGGAGTTTTTCGGTCCTTCTAAATATAAAATTGTAACGTAGCGACGTGCAGAAGCTACCGCGGCATTGTATTTGCCGCTAATCCAGCCGTCTGTTGCATAAACCATGAAATAACGAAAGCATGCAACCACCGCCGCACCCGCCGTGGTTGCTCAGTGGCTATGGTGTCGGGCTGCTGAGCACGAGGTCGCGGGATCGAATCCCGGCCATGGCGGCCGCATTTCGATGGGGGCGAAATGCGAAAACACCCGTGTACTTAGCTTTAGGTGCACGTTAAAGAACCCCAGGTGGTCGAAATTTCCGGAGTCCTCCACTACGGCGTGCCTCATAATCAGAAAGTGGTTTTGGCACGTAAAACCCCATAATTAAAAAAAATTTAAAAAACCACCGCCGACCCTGCCGAGGCGGTGTTGAATCGGCTGTTCCGTGTACGGGTGCGGCGTGCAGCCTCTTCAAACTAAAGCAAGGGCTGGGACCATATAGCGTCTACATGTTTTAAGGCGATATCTTTAGAGCGCACGCTTGAAGAACCTGTTTGCGTCAAAATGAGAAAGAAATCACCGCTTTTTTGCTCATTTATTTAACGAAAAACGTTGTTAAAGCAAGTTCGGCGAAGTTTGTATCCCTAATTCAGGGTTGATGATAACTTTGAACCCTATGGGTACCTGCCGGGGAATGTAAATTTCTTCATTAGATCGGGAACTTCATAAAATCGCCTTTCGTTAGATCAAGCTTTAACTGTAGTTGTCAATCTTGTCGAGCGTGGTGCTGAGGGCTTTTCTTTGTGCGTTGAAACAACGACAATAACACAAAAGGTGCTCTATCGTCTATCTGCAGCCGAAAACTTCACAATTTGGACTTGCGGCTTTTCCGATGAGGTAAGAGTACGCATTGGTATTAGCTACTCAAAGCAATAGGCGACAAATGAGAGTTACCTCCCGCCGTGGATGGCGGAGCTTCAGATCAAGATCCAGAGAATTAAGGCACTGGTATTTACAGTCTACCGAATTCCATTGGGCCAACGTAAGCTCGCGACCAAGCGCATGAAGCTTTTCCGCTGCGTCTGTTCTTAACAGCGGAATAGCGACGCAGTCGGCACTGGTGTGTGAAGATAGAGCGGCTGCGTCTGCTTGGTCATTTGCAAGGATACCACAATGACTTGGCAACCATTAAAATACGATGTCATGTCCTTTTTCAAGTGCCCGATGGTAAATTTCCCGTGTGTCCGAGACAAGTCGTTCGCGGGGTCCACGGCGTAATGCAGAGAGCAAACTCTGGAGGGCGGCCTTGGAATTGCAGAAGATGGACACACAAATAGCAACATAGATTGCAGCCGACGCTCTAAGAGTGCACATTCGACATGTCGCAAGGACGCCTTTTCACCATCTTGCTTGCCTGCCTACCACTAGGCCGCATACAATTTTCAGCCGTCTCGTCACCACTCACGGAACATCGCTGCCATCGAATTACGTCCCAGCAGAACGTCCTTCGTTGCCACTTTGGTCTCTGCATGGACCTCGATTAAGCCTTACCATTCCATACATCAAGAAGAAGGCACCAATGCCATCAGCAGTATTGAAGCAGGCAGCATAATTGCTATTACATGAGATCTACAGTGACCGCTTACATGTTTACACCTGGCGCTCTTTGGCCATATCTGGCCCTTGCACCAATAAAATACATACATCCCTGTCACCACACGTTTGCACCGATCGGTCGGTCATGCACTCCAGTTCAGCAGCTGCAGTATTTGTCCCAGCAAAATGTACCGCGATAGAAATTAAGGACATCGCACTTGACATCAACGACGGCTGTCGAACTTGCAGCTCAGCGTGCAGCAATTCAATTGATCGATCAGGAAACGTCCAGAAAGGGAAGAAGCATGTCGGGGCAATCAAGATAGAGATCGTGACGGTATAACGTGTGGTTTTCGTGTATAGAAGTGTCAGGGAAAGCAAAGCATACTCTTTGAGATCGCGCAACGTCACACTTTTACATTAAAACATACCACACGAATACGGCATGATGGGATAAGAACAATATACCACTGAAATGTGTTACACTTTAAACTATCCAAAAAGCAATAGAGGGAAGACAAAATAGGATGTTATTCACACTGTTGTGAGGATAAAGTACCGGGCATGTGTCTGGTTAAGCTCCATGTCCCCTTTCATTGCCGCTCTCTCTCTCTCTCTCTCTCTCTCTCTCTCTCTCTCTCTCTATGCTCGGGCTGCAGGCGTTTTACCTTAGCCGCCCTCACTCTTGTATGTGCCCCCCTTACGATACAACGTCTGGCGAATTCCTTCTGAGCGATTTTTCCATGACAGTAACGATGGTAACGACAGTAACGATACGCAGGAAATTAAGCCTTTAGGAAATTGATAAGCATAATCTGATCTACGTCAGCTTCAGGCATCCTACAGGTAGCACTTGCATGTGCTAATATGCGTTGATCTAGCATAGATAAGGACTATTAGTCCAAGAAATTAAGCTTGAGGCCATTCCTGAGTAAAGATTGCGAGTCTTTCCAGGCCTGGAGGTACCGTCCATGTGACAGAGCAACTCTCCTGGAGCCAGAAATGACATATGCACAACACATATATGATGGAGCATATCAGTATAATTTGGGACCCTGTGAGACAGCGGACATGTGCAATCTCCAAAGAAAAATGCATGCTCCTTGTCACGTGACACCTCGTTGGAGGAGTAAAAAAATTGCCTTTCGCAAGGTTTCAGAAAGAAAGAAAGAAAGAAAGAAAGAAAGAAAGAAAGAAAGAAAGAAAGAAAGAAAGAAAGAAAGAAAGAAAGAAAGAAAGAAAGCTTTAAGTTGAGAAAATTATACTGGGCCATTGAAATTGGTTACTAGAGTTGCTTGTTGTTAGAACCTCCCTTACGCAGAAAGCAACATGAGTTTCTACAGGACGTAAAAATGGGCGCACGGGTAGAGATACCGGAAATAAAAGAAGCTACACAAATTTTTAATAATTGTCTACTAAAGCGAAACATTGGCTCGGCCGTGACTTCATTTTTGTTTAGTTTTGCTTACTTGCCTTTCCTAGCTTGTTCACGTCTATCCATGGCGCTTCCGGTGACAAAGAATGCTTAGGCTTTGGGAGACAATTGTCAGACTTTCTCGCCGCATCCGACCCCTCCAATGCAATCGTATCACTTGCGCCGGAGCGCCGGGCACGAGCGCGGATCGACAGAGCAGAGCGGTCGAAAGGGAGCACCAGCCATTAGCGCGTGAGGCGTTGCGTGCGGGGAGAGGGCATCGCTGCGATGCCCTGTCACCCTCGCTGTCGCAAGCCTGTGTGATGCGCGCATTCCTTGTCCACGCAAGCTCTCGCCTGCGTTCTGACTGCGCCTCGGTAAGGCCCAATGAAAACGCGCCAAGCGGTTCAAGGCGCTCGCTTGCCCACGAGAGGTTTATAACTCGAAGGACGCTCAGCAGCGTTCATTTCGATATTGGGCCGCCCAAAAATCTCAAGTAGGCTCACATCCAAACTTCAAGTTGGCCTAACCCCAAAATTAAGTTGGCCCACCCCCAAATTCTAAGTTGGTCCACCCCGGAATTTAAGTTGGCCCGTCCACAAATGTAAATTTGGCCTACCCCCAAATTTAGATTGGCGTATACCCCCAGATTTTAAGTTGGCGCAGCCCCAAATTTAAGTTGACGCCACCTCCACATTTAAGCTGACCCACCCACCCGAAATTTCAAGCTGGTCCGCCCCCACATTTCAGTTGGGCCACCCTCAAATTTCAACTTGTGCCACAGCCAAATTTAAGTTGGTCCAGCCCTAGATTTCAACTTGGCCCATCCCCAAATTTATATTTGGCCCATGTCGAATGTTCAAGTTGGTCCACTCCCAAACTTTAAGTTTGTCCCCCCCCACCCTTATTTAAGTATGCCCACCCCACATTTCAAGTTGGCCCACCCACAAATTTAAGTTGGTCAACCCCACGTTTTAAGTTGGCCCACCCACAAATCTTAAGTTGGTCCACCGCGTAATTTAAGTATGCCCACCCCACATTTCAGGTTGGCCCACCCACAAATTTAAGTATGCCAACCCCCTAATTTAGGTATGCCCACCCCACATTTCAACTTGGCCGACCCACAAATTTAAGTTGGCCCACCCTTACTACAAGCTTCCCCATGCAATTTCTAAGGAGCCATATGTATCTCGATGGGTATTCTCTTTTATTTGTTTTGCTTTAAGTTGCTCCTTATCACTTAAAAGCTACCAATCATCTGCATTTACACTGTCATAACTATTAAATGTCTTTGCAAATTACGCATTTTTGTGCATATATAAGGAATTACACT
>NC_091821.1:182265335-182287835 GCF_038994185.2 Dermacentor albipictus | reverse complement strand
GCTGCTGTTGAAGTGCACCGAGGCAGCCCTAAACACGTGCGCAGGGCTTGACCTTGTATGCTCTCCAAAGTTCGAAAGTTCGTATTGCATGCATTTGACAACACTGGTAGACTGCAACGTAGGAGTTCGAGAAACAGTACCCTGTACAGCTGTATCATATAATTTACTGGTGTACCCCAGTTTTTAACGCAGAGAAATTTGAAGACCTTAGCAATGGCAACTAACTTCAGATAGACGCAATGAGGGCTCCACGAGAGGTTGCGGTCAATGATGACACCCAGAAAGCAATGCGTCTTAACATAGGATACAGCTTGACCGTTGATTGATACAGGATACAATGACATTTGTTTGCACGTAAAGCCAGCCAATGCGAACTTTTCAGTAGACACACTGAGGCCTTGTTCTCGGAGATAAGACGCCGTCATGGTTGCCGCCCGCTGAAGCCTGGTATGTACTTGAGGGCGAGTCACCGCAGAGGCCCAGATGCAAATGTCGTCGGCGTATACTGAGACATGAACTGTCCGCGCTTAGTACTCCTCTAGTCCTACCAGGAAGAGGTCGAACAAAATAGAGCTCAACAGAGGTCGAACAATAGAGCTCCACCCTGCGGCACACCACGGCAGATGTAATACTCTGAAGTTGGGCCGTCTTCGGTCTGTAAAAAAAAGTACCTCTCAATCATATAGTCCCGTATCCGTGATAGATCCAGCCACTAACTCCCACAGCTTCAAGTGAATTCAGTATGGCCTCATGGGCGACGTTGTCATATGCTCCTTTTATATCTAGAAAAAGGGCCACTGGTAAGCGCTTGAGGCTTTTATGATTTTGGACCCAGGTTACGATGTCAATGACGTCGATCGACGAGCGACCTCGACGAAAGTCTGTCATGGCGTGCGGATAGATGTTGAATGGCTCTAGGTATCATTCCAAGCGAGCAAGAATCATTATTTCCATCAATTTGCAGACGCAGCTCGAAAGCGCAATCGGGCGATATGATGATCGATCAAGCGGAGACTTTCCTGGTTTCAGAATGTGAATCAAGCGGCTCGATTTCCATTGTTAAGGAACGGCGCCGTTCTGCCAAGGCTCATTGTAGTAGTTGAGCAGCTCACCACGTGCGTCATGTCGACGGTAAGGCAGCATACGTGAGGCCACCAGGTCCTGGTGACGAAAAACGCCCGCAGGTCGCCAACGCAGCGTCGAGCTCTTCGAGTGAAAATAGCACGTTCATTTCTCGTACACGTGCCTCAGGAATGTCATTCAGTGCTGCGTCAGTAATGATGACCACGGACCAAGCAACTCATGCACAGAACTCTTCAGCCACTTGAAGTTCCGAGCGGAGTTGGTAGAGGGCCAGAGCAGCAAAGGGCTTCCTTTGATGCGGAGATGAGCGAAGACCCCTAACCGTTCTCTATATGTGCGAGAGCGATTTTCGGGGATCAAGCGACTGACAGAAACTTTTCCATCGCTTATCTTCCAGTTTATCCATGCGACGCTGGACTTTCTTTTGTATGCGTCGTGAAGCCCTCAGATCCAAGACGGACTTCGTGCGCCGATACCTTCTCTCCGCCTGTCGGCGTGCCGCACGCAGCCTGCCAGTTCAATGTACAAGTCTGTTGGCTTTGCTGACCTTGTGTATAAGCGAGCAGATGAAGGTTTTCAATGCCTCTGTGATTGCACCTTCGATAGTGTGTGAAAAGCCTTCCCGACATGCGTCATCCATAGCCTTCTTAAACCTTGACCAATGAACTGTACGCAAGACAGTACAGGAGCGTTGCCTAACTCCTCCAATCTTTATGCATGTCGGAATATGGTCGCTTTCACGTGTTGCTATGTCTGTAAACCATTGGACGCTCGAGGCAAAGCGCCGTGACACCAAAGACAAGTCCAAGCAGCTACTACAGGCTCACCGGCTACAATTCCTAAATTGTAATATGTGCCGTAAAGTAATTAATGAAGTCAGTTAGTGATTTTTCAATTAGTTGAGTATATGTCTCGGTTTCTTGTGCAAGTGATGTCCGCCTCTCTAAATAATCCATCTCAAGGACTAGAATAATGTTATCTGCAACAGACGATCTTTAAAAGTACCGGTAAACTTAAAAATATCCCCCCATATATATATATATATATATATATATATATATATATATATATATATATATATATATATATATATATATATATATATATATATATATATATATATCTTGCCGCACCTGCCATTATCTAAACATGTTCGACTGCCAGGTCATACGTTTGACAACATCAATGTAACAGTAATACAACCAGGTTTCAAATCGCACCATGATCGCGAAGTACGAGAATCCTTTCTCATTAACAAATTTAACACTGTGCCATCCGCTATCAACGATAGCGCAGAAAAATGTCGTGCCTTTCTATAATATCTTCATGTGCATGTTCTTGTACAGAATTAACCCGCCGTGGTTGCTCAGTGGCTATGGTGTTGGACTGCTGAGCACGAGGTCGCGGGATCGAATCCCGGCCACGGCGGCCGCATTTCGATGGGGGCGAAATGCGAAAACACCCGTGTACTTAGATTTAGGTGCACGTTAAAGAACCTCAGGTGGTCGAAATTTCCGGAGTCCTCCACTACGGCGTGCCTCATAATCAGAAAGTGGTTTTGGCACGTAAAACCCCATAATTTTTTTTTTTTTTGTACAGAATTGACAAAGCATGCCAAAGCATTTTGTTCCTAGTTTTGCCATGTCACAATTGATATCATTCTGTAACATCAGGTACAATCATCGTGACTCCCATATTTCATACATGTCATTTATCGCGCTTCAGTTATACTTGCTGCCGCACTTTTTCTTTTATTTTTTGCAAGTGTACACGTGCATGTACTGCTGATTATGCCCACGTGCGCATGCCCATGAAAGCGGCTGCACGCTTGTACCTGTGTTTATTCTGATGAAGGCCGTGCCACGGCCGAAACGTTAAAACATTAAACATGCAATACCCATGTCACTACGCGTGCGATGCTCCCCAGGGTGTTAGTTCTAGTAGATAAGCAAATGATGGACGGAAAGTCCAGTCTTATTTTAGATTACAATAAGACAAGATTCGGATTTAAGTCTAGACTTAGAGGCTGGCGTTTGTGCAAGCGGGCCCAGACAGTGGATAATAAAGTGATGCCGCGGTGGCTCAACTGGTGCGAGAATCGCACGCGTTATGCGAAGGCGCGGGCTCGTATCCAACCTGCGGCCAGTTGTTTTTTGATCCCCTTTCACTTCCATTTATTTACTATTTCTTTGGTACAATTAACAACCGCAGGTAATTTCCCCTATGCTGCCCTTTGTGTTTTTGTTTCTTGGTTTCTTAAGATATGAATAACAAAAGCGAGGCTACTTGGTCTCCTTTCTTCTCGTTCACACACACACACACACACACACACACACACACACACACACACACACACACACATGTGTATATATATGTGTATATATATATATATATATATATATATATATATATATATATATATATATATATATATATATATATATACATATACATATATATATATATATATATATATATATATATATATATATATATATATATATATATATATATATTTGGGTGGGGGGTTTAGCTGCACCAAATTTTTTAAATTACAAATATATAAATCACGGTAACGTGATGTTTACCATTGGAGTGTAGGGATTGGCAGCCTCTAGATACAGCGCAATTTCCGCAATTAGGTGCGCAATTAGCGAAGTTGCGGTACAACTAGCTTTACTTTCGAATTATCAACAACAGGTGGCTACAGCAAATGAGTACATTGAAGCCCATGGTCGACACTACCTGTCCCAACAATTAAATTTTGAATAGCGGATTTCATGCGGGAGCTACGCGAACAATTAGTTCCCCTTGGCAGGCTCCCTGAAACCGAAACTGCGTGGAAAAAGAGCCCGTCTGTGTCGCCCCCGTCTCCGAGGTCGCCACATCTATGGTCACCACCGGTCCGGCCCCGCGAGCAGCCTGCGTTATCTCCTTGCTGTCTGCGGCGTTGGTCTAGCGCTTCAGTGCCGGCGGGCCGCCAAATTTACTTCGTCATTCCGTTTGGCGCACGTGTCCACTTCCACCGACGAAATGCTGCTTCAGGGGCAAGTGCCAACCCGTACACTCTAATGGTAAACATAACGTTACCGTGATATATATTTGTAATCTTAAAAATTTGGTGCAGATAAAAAAACACTATATATCATCATCATCATCATCATCAGCCTGGTTACGCCCACTGCAGGGCAAAGGCCTCTCCCATACTTTTCCAACTAACCCGGTCATGTACTAATTGTGGCCATGTCGTCCCTGCAAACTTGTTGATCTCATCCGACCACCTAACTTTCTGCAGCCCCCTGCTACGCTTCCCTTCCCTTGGAATCCAGTCCGTAACCCTTAATGACCATCGGTTATCTTCCCTCCTCATTAGATGTCCTGCCCATTTCTTTTTCTTGATTTCAACTAAGATGTCATTAACTCGCGTTTGTTCCCTCACCCAATCTGCTCTTTTCTTATCCCTTAACGTTACACCCATCATTCTTCTTTCCACAGCTCGTTGCGTCGTCCTCAATTTGAGTAGGATGAGATTAAGAAGTTTGCAGGGACAACATGGCCACAATTAGTACATGACCGGGGTAGTTGGAGAAGTATGGGAGAGACCTTTGCCCTGCAGTGGGCGTAACCAGCCCGATGATGATGATGATGATGGTGATTATGATGATGATGATGATGAGATCTATCGGAGAGCTCTGCAGTTTATTGGTACTTTGTCCGTACGTCTGCCGGTTCAAATCTAGGTTGGCCGATGTCGCCTATTCCTCGATGCGTGACCTAGACGAGGATGATACTGTTAATAATATAAATTGGGGTGTTTTACGTTCTAAAAAGACGGCGCACGCCGCAGTGAGGGACTTCGAATTAATTTTGACCGACTGGAATACTTTAACGTGCACCGTAATCTAAATGCACGAGCATCCTTTCTTGTGTATTCCGCTCCCTTCGCAATGCCGGCCGCCGCGGCCTGGACCGAACCCGCTACCTCGAGCTCAGCAGCGCAATGCCATAGCCGCTAAGCTAGCTACCGCGGCGGGTAGGCGATGCCGCTCGCTGGACTCCATATAGTGTGACTCCTTTCGCCACTCTCCACCGCTTCGATCCTTCAGCTCGAACGGAGGTTCACACCGACACAGATGGCATTGCTAGTGGCATTGTACGGCGCCTCGGTAAAAGGGAAGCTGCGCTAGTCGCTCCTTGTGTAAGCGCGAGCGTAATTATACCATCAAGGAAAAAGAATTCTTTTCGCGAAAAAAGTGCACATGTCACTTATCTTGTCGAGTGAATTCATGGCATAACTACAATAGCTCGTGCATCCCGTGGGATAAAAAAAATTAAAAAATACGCCACCGGGCTTCTCAACCTGGACGGTATGTTGCTATAGGCGTTCTGTAAAAGCGGGACGCTTCTGCTATTAGCCCCAGATCTTCGGAAGGAGTTGAACGTACATGTAATGTCATACTTATGTAAGAGAGGTCGTCGTTTGCCCGCTCTCATGGAATGGAAATTCGTTACGCCCGATGAATGAGAGATGTTACGACGAAACAAATAATAATAATAATATTTGGGGTTTTACGTGCCAAAACCACTTTCTGATTATGAGGCACGCCGTAGTGGAGGACTCCGGAAATTTTGACCACCTGGGGTTCTGTAACGTGCACCTAAATCTAAGCACACGGGTGTTTTCGCATTTCGCCCCCATCGAAATGCGGCCGCCGTGGCCGGGATTCGATCCCGCGACCTCTTGCTCAGCAGCCCAACACCATAGCCACTGAGCAACCACGGCGGGTGTCGAAACAAATAACTATTGTTTCTGCGTAAGAATAAGGACAACTGAAACGACTTCAAAATCCGCAGGAGCCTTCGTTTGGAACGGATACGACAGGTTTTTGGAGGCTACCTTTTCTTGTTCAGGCAAAGAGAAAACGATCGCCAGACTCAATAGGCCCGAGTCAACGACTGCGCTAAAGCAACTCTAATGTGCTTCTTCACTTCCCTTGTGATACGACCGAACCCAGGTTTACATACGCAATGATTAAGACTGGTCATGGTGGCAGTGGCAACCTAAACATGAAGTCGCACCCCTGAAAAGAGAAAGGCGCTCTGAAGCCGTGTGATATTTCTTTCTTCTCCGTAGTGCGATTTAGCACCGGTATACGTTAACTTAGCGCGCCATATTGGAGGCGGCACGGAAGGCGCGTACTTCTCGTCTCAATAGTCCCGCGAGCTGCGCGCTGCACCGTGTACGCGGACGCGGCGGTCACGTGGTAGACGCGCGAGCGCACGTGCGAGCGCCCGAGCACCTGCACGACGACCGCACGACGCTGACTCAAGCGCAGCGCGGGGCATCGGGCGCACCAACTCACCGCGTCTCGCCTGTCGTTCGGCCTTTTGTCGCGCGAAACGCCCGTGACCAGGAAACACGATCGCAGGAGCTTTCTCTCTTTCTTTCTTTCTTCCTTTCTTTCTTTCTTTCTTTCTTTCTTTCTTTCTTTCTTTTCTTTTCTTTTCGTTCAGGGGTTTCCATTGGGGGGCGGAAATTTGGAGGCGCGCGCCTCGAATTCACGCCAGCTGTGCTCCAGTCGGTGACATCAGACGAGCGTGATGCAACGCACGGATTCTTGAGGACCAATGCGCGTCCTGCGGCGCTCACCAGTCGCCGAACTTCCCCGAATGAACAGGAAGAGTGGCTCGTCTTGAAGAGTCTCACAAAAAAAAAAATCGTGTCGCGCCACTACATATTCCACATATTCGCAAGCAGCTTCGCGCGTGCCGCAGTTAACACAAATTACGTTACAGCGTCACAACGTAGGAAGAGAGAGAAGGAGTTGGCTGTCCTACACTACGGAGGGAGGCTTGAGCAATCGTTGAGGAAAGGGGCGCACACTCACGCGCGCGCACACACACGCACGCACGCACACAACACCTGTTTTCTTCTGTTCGATAAATCGCCAGTGACAAATAGCGATTTGCTCCACCATTTCAGGTGGGTTTATAGAAGAGGCCTAACTAAATTATGTTTTTATACGATTAGATTTAGTGCACGCTTTGCAATCGCAAAATTGAAGCCGATCAGTGCAGTGCCGTAAAGTCTGCTTAGCAGCAATCCTAAGACTAGCACGTGCACTTTCACGCTATCGGTTTCTGAAATCCTCTAGCAGAGCAAAACGCTAACTGCTAAAGGGAGGCAATTGGGTAAACGGTAATGGACGTAGCATTCCGTGGCATGATAATATGAAAGTGGTGCTCTTAGGACTTCTGAGAAGCGTAAATTCTTTACTTATCTGCTTAAATTTCGCAATTAACAACCTGTGCCCAGTGATCAACGATTAAAAGTTCGTTAGTGACACTCTTAATCAGCTACCAGGACACTGCGACTTGCAATGTCGTCTCTGCAGATAATTCACCTGAACAGGTCAAATCGCTGTACATGCGATTTTTAAAAATCTCTTTGAACTAAAGAAACACTGTGTACGTGTGTGCGTGTGCACGCACTTGTGTTACTTGAGTCAGTACTTATTGTGCTAATTATTTAATTCGCAATTGGTTTGCAAAAGTATTAATAACTGAAAACTCGTTCCGGCGTATCAAAAACTATATAGAATATGCGTAGGTTTTCCGTGCTTAAATGAAAATTTTCAGGCATCAAACTCACCGTAGCATAAATTATACGTTGGGCATTACAGCGGTTGTTTTGTTGTTTTACTGATGATTTCCCACAGTTCGAGTGATTGTTAAGTGGCCAGCTAGGTTCTGGACATTACATGCCAGCTTAGCAGGCTTGCTTCTCCCCCTCTTTCTTTTTTCTCTTCTTGTCGCATGGGAGCTTGCACGCATGACTATCTAAATACAGTGCAACGGAGAAATCGTTTTTCTATGGTAACCACTGCGCCGCGTTTGGTGAGGTTTGTTGCACTTAAAGGAACTCAAAATCTTGTAACCTCCGGAAGTGAGTTTATTAATTTACCCAATGAACTTATATTATTTCTTAAATTGCAAACTTAAAGAGATAAAGAACTAAAGTATCAAGTTTACACATTTGTAACTCGGCAGTATTAAATGATATCACAATTTCGTAACCTTCACCTTACAATAAATCTACAGCGGACAAGATTATACACCGCTCTGAAATATACCGCGACTTTGTGAATAGGACTTTTGCCGAACCCCCGTAAACATCTTAACGATTTAACGTAAGCTGTTAAAACCAAATTTACCAAACTAAACCAGATTTTTCCGCTTCAGTTGCCCTAACGGATTCAGTTTACAGAACTGCGATATCTGTTCTTGGTGCAGAGTTACGGATTTGCAAGCTTCGTGCTTCTAATTTTTCTTTATTTCTTTTTTAGCTTGCTGATTTTCGTCAATCTTCGCAAAAAAATGTGGGACCCTTAGTTTAACTTCTGGGGCCGAATTCAAAAAGCTTTCTGTACGTAAAAGCTGTTTGCCATTGGCTGGCCGCCTTCGCTAATAACAACCCCGATAAGCTGGCATATGCTCTTACGAGCAATTCTAGCGTAAGACCGTATTTGTGAATACGGGATTTGCTTCCCAGAGTTGCTACAATGTAACTTTCTCACTCAAGTGCAACAGATTTGTTTCAACTCAGTCCAGTGGTTGTGTCATAAAAGCATTTCTACGTTTCGCGTGTATTTGTATAGACCTTTTTGTCCACGCTGTGGCAACAGTGCATTCATGACCCCAGAAAACTTCCGGTCATGCATTTCTGACAGTCAAGTTAGCCACGAAAACGGAAGTATTTTGTCGCATAGTTTGCGCTGTAGGCATATATTTTTCATGTGTTGAGATATAAAGAAAGTGCGGCATGTGTCGATCTCATGTACGGGCTTTTTTTTGTTGAACTGAACAATCAAATTAACTTGTAGAACATTCCAACTTCACAGCAAAGCTGATGCCAGCTGGAGGGTTCTGTAAATTTATAGGCTATTGTAACTTCTGTTGTTCCAGAAGGCTTAACCGGAAGTGTTCTGGGAATCCCGTTTGTAACCATAAAAAGGGTGTATAGGGAAATCGGAGTTGGCCGCGAGATGAAACTTCCTTTCGAAAGCTGGTCGGGTGAGAACGCGTTGGTTTCAGATGTGTTTTCTTTTATTATTTTTATTTGTACAATACTGCGGACCTTGCACAGATCCAAGCAGGGCAGATGCAAAAGCATTTGAATAGACACAAGAAAAAAGTAGCCCATGTCAATCAGTAGTAAGTTCAATCGGGTACGGCATACAGTTCAAGTCTTTAATAGTTCCAGGAAAAAGTAATACGAACACTCCAGCACGTGCAAAATATGGGGTTGAAGCGTGGAGTTGGTGGTGCCGCGTATATCTAGTTGTTAAGTGTTTAATATATATTGATGGCTCAATAATTAATTTATTACTACTAAGTGCAGAAAGAAACACAAGGCGCAGTTTTTTTTTCACAAAGCTAGCAACCGTATACTATTTGTTAGCATGAGTTCTGAGAGAGAATGATTCTGCGAAAATTTAGAAAACATAATTCGAACTGCTTTCCTCTGCGACCCGCCGTGGTTGCTCAGTGGCTTAGGTGTTGGGCTGCTGAGCACGAGGTCGCGGGATCGAATCCCGGCCACGGCGGCCGCATTTCGATGGGGGCGAAATGCCAAAACACCCGTGTACTTAGATTTAGGTGCACGTTAAAGAACCCCAGGTGGTCGAAATTTCCGGAGTCCTCCACTACGGCGTGCCTAATAATCAGAAAGTGGTTTTGGCACGTAAAACCCCATAAGTATTAATTAATTTTCTCTGTATTCTTTCGAACTTCTTAATGTTAAGTTCGGTATAGGGATCCCGGGCTATACATGCATAATCAAGTACAGGCTGAATAAAAGATGAGTAGCAGAGAAGTTTTACACGTGCAGGGGCGTTTCTTGCAGACAGAGATTACGAAAGGTTGATAGGTGTACTTTGTCAGTATGAATGTTCCATGATACATTGTTAATAATAGTGAGTCCCAAGTACCTTTAGTTATTAACCTCTTGTAAATCTGACGAACCAGGTGCATTAGCGCATTAGTGGGCTTCTTCTGCGTGCAATTCGTAAGATAACACTTTGTTTCGTAGTCAGAAACATTCCTCACATATTGCACCAATCTAAAATGTCGTTTAAGTTTTGAAGTTCAAGCTGGCTGTTATTGGAAGTTATATCTCTGTGTAAAACACCATCGTCAGCAAATAGTCTAATCTTAATGTTTGAGTAAACTGCATTTACATCAATAATGTATAAAAGGAAAAGTAACGGACAGAGCGCACTACCTTGCGGTACTCCCGATGTCACTGCTACACAGTCCAACTGTTGTCCGTCGATTACTGCAGCTACAGACTGTGTGCGATTGCTCAAGTAATCAGTTATTCAATGTATAAAAATAAATGTAAGTATCGAATTTTTTAAAATTTTGTTATGAGTGAATCGTGAGGTAGACAGTCGAAGGCTTTGCTAAAATCTAAAAGAATCATGTCTACTTGTTCGTTAGCGTCAAAGTAAGGGACCAACGAGTGAGTCACCGTAATTAGCTGGCTTACCATTGAACATCCTTTTCTGAAACCATGCTGGTGAAGTGTTAGAATTGAGTGTTTCTCGGGAAACTGGTTAACTTGCTTAGCGATGATAATTTAAAAGACAGTATTATAGAAATAGGACGATAACTTTGTACGACAAAACGGTCTCCTTTCTTGAATACAGGAAAGATTCGGACTCTCTTTCAGTCGTCAGGTAATTTGTCAGTTGCCAGCGACGCACGGAATACTATAACAAGAAATTTCGCGACAGTTTCTGTATATCGCTCGAGAAAAGTGTTAGGAATGTTATCACAACCAGAAGACTTTTTGACATTTATAGTTAGTAAAAGCGATAGTACACTTGGATAGGACAAAAATGATACATCAGATGTTGAAGCAGAAGCCGTGGATGGCCCCATGATAGCTCGTGAGAACACACTATAAAAATATGTGTTAAAATGGTGCACAATTTCTCTTGAGTCTTAGATCATGTGACCATGAAAGTTAAGTTGTGTGACAGTCAGTCAGTCAGTCAAGAACTTCATTGAGGTCCTGATAAGTTTTAAGCCGTTGGATCTATCGCACGCAGGGAACTCCTCGGGCCGAAACCGTTGGCGACGCCCAAGTCGGGACGGGAACGTGGTAACGCTCCGCCAGTTCTTGGGCCCTCTGGACGGCCTTGAGCTGTAGTTTGAGGTTCGGGCTTTTGAGGGCGTCTTCCAATTCGGGCTCACTGGAGAGAGGGCCCTTTGGTAACGCGGCACATTGTCATAGCATGTGCGAGAGTGAGCAATAGAGTTCTTGGCAGTCTGGGCAATTTGCCGGGATATCTGAATTATAGTGACTCAGTAGCCCTCCTGACGGATAAGAGTCCGCTTGGAGCATTCGAAACGCGGCCGCCTGCGCGCGTTCGAGTTTGGAGCGCGGGAGCGGGCATTTGATTCTGCCTTTTCGATAGTGTGAGGTGCTTTCGTGATAAGTGAGTAGCGGTTCATTAAACTGAATGTCCAGCCCCTCGGAGGCCGTGGGACCGTCGCGGCGGGCAAGTGCTTGCGCACGGTCGTGGGCCGTTTCATTAAGGTTTGGTTTTCGCGGGTGAATGTCTTTTCCCATGTGAGCGGGGAACCAGGAGAGGCGTCGTTTGCTCTCCTTTGAGCTCGCTAGTAGTATATGCGCTACTTCTTTACGCACTTTGCCACTTTCGTATACGCCCGAATTGCGGCACGCAAGTCCATGAGGACATCATGGGTAAATGTGGGGTCTGCCATGGTGATGGCTACGGCTATCTATTCTGCTTTAGCGCTGGTGGTCGTTTTAACCGATGCGGATGATCGTAAGGTTCCGCTGCCGTCCACAACTGCTATCGCGAAAGTGGATGTGTTGCCGTACTGGGCCGCGTCCACAAATGCGGTGGCTTCAAGATCTGTGTCGGTGCGGTCGAGAATCGAACGCACCGACACAGATCTTGAAGCCACCGACACAGATCTTCCCAGACGTTTCTGGGAAACGGTGAGACTTTGTAATTGTCTCTAATTTCGTTCGGTAGGGTAAACGCGTGTTCGAGATAGGGAGATGGGGAGACATTAGCTTCGTTTAGGATTAGTCTACTGGCTTTGGACGAGGATAGGTGGAGTATTTGCGCCATAGTCTGAGCCTCGATCACTTCGTCGATGTTGTTGTGAATGCCTAGCTAGTCAACCTTTGCTGCACTTGCTCTTTGTGGAATGCCCAAGACCTGTTTGATGCTCTTGCGCATAAGTGTGTTTAGTTTCGTCTTTTCTATTTTCGTCCAGTTGTGGGCAGAGGCGACGTAATTAATGTGGCTCATAAGGAACGCGTGGTATACGCGCAAAAGGTTATCTTCGCAGAGACCTTTCCTGCGTTTCGAGACTCTGTGGATGAGTCTGATCATGTTTTCGGTTTTGGCGGATAAGTGTTTGATCGCGTGTCCATGGCATCCGGTGGCTTCTATTAGGAGCCCAAAATGCGTATGTGGTCCACTCGCGGAATCTGTTGTCCGTCTCTTGTGTGTAGTGCGATCGGAAATTCGTCTAGAGGTGTTAGGTAGCGGACTCCTTGGCAAGACTTGCGAAATAGTAAGAGTTCCGATTTCTCGGAGGATAGTTTTATTCCTGTGTCTAGTAGGTAGTCTTCCGTGGCATCTAGGGCAGACTGTAATGCCTGCTCCATGTCTGCCAGGGAGCCTCCCGGGCTCCAGATGGTGATGTCATCTGCGTATAAAGCGCAGTTTACTTTCGGTATGTCTCGTAGTTTGTCTGTGAGTCCCTTCATCACTATGTTAAATAGTAATGGAGAGATGACTGAGCCTTGCATGCGGTGTTTCAGGTTCCAGGTTCCAGGTCCTGTGTGACAGGCTTTCTTTTTTTTTGCCCACTTATGAAGGTCCAGAACTTTGCTGGTTCAACACTGTTTGAAGATAATTACCTTTCGATGCTCGTAGAGCGTGCGCTACCTGCTCGCGCAGTGAACTCACTAAAGGTGGCGACGTATGTAACTTGTGTAATGGCTTAAGCTGGCACCTCGGTTGGATGGGGTTACGCGTCATACAGGGCGTCTGCTTATGAATTATTTTCTGTTTATTTGGCACAAAAGAATCTAAACAACGATGGCACACATCTCGGAACTGATAACAAAGACCACCGACATCGTTGCCATTGAAACTATCCATGTGTTCTAAAATGCTTGCGTCATCAGCACATGAATGATCCTTAACTAAGCAGAACGACTTTGCTTGTTCACTCCGAGAGCTAAGTGACAAGGAAACACTGACTAGATGATGGTGGGACAGTCCCTGCACTATAGAAACAGTAAAATTCGAAAATAATCTAAAACCATTTACACGATCCCTGCTCTCATGTTGGCTCACGAACAACTTGGATTAGGTTGTGTGCAACCATTATGTTAGAAACAGTGTTAATGTGACTGTTATAAATTTCGAGGGCCTGTACTACGTCGCAGTCAATACCGGGTAGGTTAAAATCACCAATGATTAAGATTTCGGATTTGAAGTATTACATCATGTGAGCTGCTAATTTGGTCAGGCAATCCGGAGCTACATCATTAAACTATCCCTTCGCCAGCCTTGATCATTGGTGGCACGTGGCTTGACGAAAAACATCTTGCGCAACAGTCATCAGGTTTCTTCTTGTTGCGATTGCTGCATTTAATCAGCACATAATGTATAAGGACGGTAAGTTGTAGTGTTGAAACAGCAACTTTATACGCGGCGAGACGAACATGCTGAAGACCGCAGTCGCATATAGAGAAAACGTGCTAGCTGCCTGGCGGCAGGAATGAGTAATTCCAGAGTTGAGCACGCAGAGCAAGAACGCGGCGAACTGTAACACTGCTGATACACCACAAGGTCGTTCATACTATGTCACGTCACCTAGTTGAGAAAGCGCAGGCATCCCCGAACGGCCGTAAATATTTGTACGGTAACCGTGAGCCGGTACCTGCTTCGTGGCGAAAGTAATTATATATTTCAATTGTCATTGCACAGGTCTGTCTGTTCTGTGGTTGCATTTCGCATTGTAGACACACTAAGTCCGGGAACGATATCTCCTTTCCACACGCGTCGCTCTATATACGCGGCCCGTACTTGCCGTACCGCCACAACGCTTCGCATTTCATTACGGCCGCTGCTCTATTTCCATTAAATTTGAATACCTGTTTATATTTTTCCGCGTAATTCTTTCCGCCTTTATGCCATACACGAAATATTTTTGGCCTTTCATGTTCCTGTACTGTGACCGCCTTATTAGTGGCATCATTAAACATCGTATGCGAACCATGCATGTTCATTTGCCTTTAATTTAAAACATAGAGCATTGCTCTCCTCTTTGTGAGCATCTGACAGAAGCGGAATATATACCTGACTATCTGCCAAGAGAACAACGTCGGATGCGTTATTAAAACCGGACTATGTTGTTCCACCACCGTGCCAAAAGAACTCTCTTAACGCAATAAGGTACGGCCGTGTTTCACGATTGGTGCAGCATTACGCGATGGTGTAGAATCAAAGTTCTAAGCGTAAGAACAAACTAACGGATGAGTACACTGCAGGCATACCAGCCAAGTGGGCGTAGAGGAGCCTGTGGGCGCAGGATCGAATCCCGGCTGCGGTGGCCGCTTTGTGATACGGGCGAAATGCAAGAACGCCCCTGTACCGTGCATTGGGTGCACGCAAAGAACCCTTGGTGATTAAATTTAGTCTGGAGCCCCACGCTACGGCGTGCCTCATAATGATATCGTGGTTCTGACACCTAAAACACCAGATTTCCATTTAACTACTGTATACGCAGAACTCCACAAGTGGCATCAAGGCAACGTACCGGCGCAAAATTTTCCCCTCACCTCGGGAATGTGCACCGTCCTGCTTCTCGGCCAAAACCTCCTGCATCGGAAGTGCAGGAGCAGTCGCACCCATTTCCTCCATTGCGTTTAGAATGATTACTCCTGCGTATGCACTCTGTATAAATATAGAACATAGCAGTGACGCAGGGGCGTGCAACTTGCCCGGTGTTGCCGCCTTACAAGTAACCTACATGTTCGCCACAGAGTATATCATCGACACCGCAGCAGATCAATTGCGTTACATCATCTGTACCATATATGACAGTGCGGGGATCGTGTTGTCAAGGGCAATGATCAGAGCTGTTGATCCCGAATGCCTGGTCCCGGGCCTCCCTCAGCAAACTCTATATACTGCAGGAAAATGAGCGCTGCGCTGCAGATTTGCTTTATGCAAATCGAGAGGCTGGTCCATATACTCTAATGCTCCATTTCATTTTCCATTCTGCTTTTTTTATCCTGCGTCGCGCCAACTGGTCGATTACAGCGATCACGGCGGTGCGGTGGCATCTGAGCCTCGTCCGAGCCAGTTTGACGAAGGGCGAAAGGGACGGAAAATGAGATGGGTCGTTGGAGAATTCAGCCCCACGTTTGTTGGATAAAGCAACGCGGTTCTCAAAGAGCACTGCCAGCTGGTAATTTACATTGTGCTAAAAGAATAATACGTCGCGATAAGGTGATCGTCAGGCGTATATGCCAGTGCAAAAGCACCTCAAGACCGGTTAATAAGTTAATTAGGTATATTTCATAGATTTCTTTTTGGTTCGATAACACTGTCGAGTAATATTTAACTTTCACTCCTATATAAGCAGAGGTTCCACTTGCTTGCAATGCTGATTCAATGACTCCGCTGCATATTACTGCGGAAGCTGTTAATATAACTTGAATAAACTACATGGATTGCTGTGTTCGCCTATCCTTTCCCTTAGACCGTCATCGTCAAGGCAACCATATATCGCGAAAGAAAAAATTCTCCAACACCGCCACTGGGAAACCGACTCAATCCCCTGCGGCAGTTGCAAGTAGCCGGACGCGGCCATTGAGCTACTGCGTAATAGTCGCACTGCTTGACGATTTGTGCGGAATTTTGAGCGCCACGCAGTGTGCGGTGTACGTTTGCGCGTAGCATATTTCAGAGGCCGCAGCAGGCAATGCTTCAGCGGACGTAAATATCATCGTGCTCGTCGCAAGTGAATCGTTCTTGAGAAAATGGTGGTGCATGCTGTGAGAGCCCTGCTTCTGTCGCAGTATGACGAGAAACGATTTCAGAGGAATCGGCGATGAGTTTCTTTCACAAACGGAAAGAAAGTCGGCAGACTTCAGATGTTCCTCCTTCTCCAGACTCTTTCACTGCGTACTCTCCCTAGGTGGGCAATTGCAGATGTCAAAAATAAAACCAACAATGCAAAGGGACCAACATTTTAATGTAACCCTTCCCAACCTTCCCAACCTTCCCAGCCTTCCCATCTTCCTTACGCATAATTCTAGTAGGTTCTCGAAGCATTTCAGTACGAACGCGACCACGGAGTCCCAGTAGAAGAAAAACAAGCGAAGGCTGACTGATACAACATTATTTTTTATTCCCCAGTCAGTATCTACAGCAGAAAATGACATCATATTTGTCGTTAATTCGCATCGAGCTCTGAATATCCTTGACTTGAACATAACACACCCTTGAATCTTACACCTGTTGCCTAATATTGATACTAAAGAATAAGAAAACAAAAACGAGCGTTCCCGGGGACATTCCGAACTATTTCCTTGAAAGGTACGCAGAGTGGTGCAGCAAACACCTCGGTTTGATTTATAAAAAATCAGTTAAGTCAACTAAATCACGTCAGGTTGGACAATAGCAAAAATCATACTGATACATAAATTCGGCGATAAAGCCATAATGTGAAATTACAGGCTAATATCACTTACGAGAGGTGTTCATTAAGGATTTACTCTGACCCACTTCCTGTGGATTGAGAGCAGCAGAACTTGGCGCAGTTACTCTACATAGGTGCCACCTAGAGACACACACTTCTACCATCTCTTTATGCAACTTTAACTACCTCGCTTGTAGAAGTCGACAGGTTGCTTCAAAATCCACGTCTCACTATCTGGAAAATACTTGCCCTTTAAAAGTGAACGCAGTATTGTTGGAACCAAGTGTAATTCCGATACTGCGAGGTTCGGTGAGTAAGGGAAATGTGGTAGAATAGCGAATTCGCAGCAGCGTGCTTCCATCATGGCAGCATGTGTGTTGTGAACTGGGGCATGGTCTTGCAAAAGGCGGACAACTTTAATGAGCTTCCCACGTCTCTTGGTTTAGATGGCCACCAGCCATCCCCGCAGCAGTCAAGCATAGAATGTCCCAGTAATAGTGATAACCTTCGCTAAGAAATCCATGAAGACTACACCATGCTGGTCCCAAAAGACGGCGAGCGTGACCTTGCCTGCCGAAGATTGGGCACGTGCCTCCTTGGGAGCCGCTGAGCCCAGGTGTTTCCATTGCATCGACTGGACTTTAGTCTCTGGATCACAATAATGGACCCAGCTTTCTTCCTGTGTGATTAGTCTGTTGAAAACGTCCTCCTGGCTTCCATTACAAATAGTCCAAATAGCCTGGGAGCTTTCGACTCGTTCCTGCTTTTGGAAAAGTGTGAGCAGCGGGGAACCCTGCGAGCGGATGCATGCCTTAATTACGTATATGAGGATGGTCTTGAATTATTTTTCCTATGGGCCTCACGCTAATCTTGACATTTTGGGCTAGGCCTCGAATGGTTACGCAATGGTTTTCCAAAATGGCACCCTCCACTTTCTAGATAGTGTGTTAATTTATAGAGGAGTTGGGTACGTCGCCCTGCAATTGTAGCCGTTTCCACCGAAGTCCGGCAACGTTTGAATTCACTAGCCAGTTCTTGTCTACTGCACATAATGGGAACTCCGCGCCATAAACCTATAGCATCCCCCTGGTGTGCGATCTTCCTAGGAAAAGAACTTGATGACTGCTCTGCATTCCACTGGGACCACTTCAGCACCCGTAAAAGAAAGACCCGTGTCATTTGAGGGTTGGAAATTGGCACGTACTCTTTAGAGACTTCTATCATTACACATGCTTAGTGTCGGCATCCTGGGATAAATACAAGTGGGTAAGGGAAATCTTTAATGAACGCCGCTAATACTCGCGTATTTTGTATACGGCTTGAGCACATCATTTTAGAGCGCATTACTTTTTTCCTCGCGCGAATAACCTTTTTTTTTCTTCACCAACATGGATTTCTCAGTGGCGTTTATCTACTATTACGCAGTTAACTGAAGTGCTACATGATCTTGCTCTCAGTGTCAATCACTGTAGCTAAACTGATATGATATTACTAGAACTGTGAAAAGCATCTGATAGTGTATGTCATAATAAATTAATCTCTATACTAGAGGGTTTTTCGAACCCTTCTATTGTTCAGTTAAATATTCTCTGTTAAATCGAAAGGGTAATTTGTACCTGTTTATATATTTCTTATACTATGCATATGATCTGCTCCCATACATTCGCATAAGTGCTTCAATAGTACGACTTGGCAAAGGGCAACGAAAGACTCCTATCAAAACCCTCTAATTCTCAAGCTAGTATTATCTGACGGTATGTCATTTCATTCATGTAAAGAAAGGCAAACTTGATATGTGGAAACAAGTTACAATAGAACATGGCCCTTACACTGTGAAAATGTTTTGTCGCAATACACTCAATGTGAAGGCCTCCGGAAGCGGTGTTGATGCATCAAAACTACCTAGAATAATAGAGGTGCTCCATGAGCTAGAGTTGGCAGAATCAAGAATTGGGGGGAGACAAGATACGAATTACATACATTTTAGCTATTCTAGTTTTTTTTTTGTGAGTGCTACAGGTGTTCCAATTCTGTTTTGTTGATTTTCTCAGAACCCACTTTTTCACGTTTCTCTCATGCACCAACAAGCATAATTATATTGACACGGATGCTTTATTTGTATCCGGTTACCGTATTTCACCGGCTAAAAGATGTTAAACGTTATCGCTCGGTGCAGGATGCGCCTGAACGTATCGGAAGTTTCGCGAATGTTATCGATGGTTCTGTCTGTTGTCGACGAACCTTGCTAATCTGATTGCATACGCGACACGAATTGTGTTGTAGTTTCTGGAAGGCGCGCGGGCACCAGCGAATAGGCTTTAACTTTCGACGACTGACGTATGCAAACCGACGCGCTTGACCCGTAGATTAGATTTCCCACGATTGCCGACATTGCTCGCCGCTATCGTTGCGATTGAGCCGGCACTATTTATTTACCGTCACTACTCCGTGGCAATATTTCCAACACAGATTTTTTTCAGTTATACATTGCACGCCTAATTCTTACATAGTTGGCTGTGCAATAAAGCTACCAAAAAATGAAATGGTACAGCAGTTTTTGATATATGGCATCGTCGTGCAGGTGTTTGCAAAGCGATCTTGCAGACAGACAAAGCGCGAGCGCTGATGTCGATATTTTGTACACTATTGTTAACTGCTGCGGCAGGCGTATATTCATTATTCAAACGTGTTTGTTATATATAAAAGCACATACAGATCACTAACTTATTGTTTCAAGCTTAGTTTACAGCAGGCTGTTTTAGGCCGGACTTTGACGGATGAAGACGGAATAGTCCAGCAACAGTGCGCCGCAGCCGAGGAGCGAGCTTCGGCGCGCGTCGGAGGTTGTCTCCAGTGGTTGCGTGCAATCTTCCTCCCACCAACGCGAAGCGAAGCGTTCGCTTGTCGGGGCGCGCCGAAGCTTGCCGACGCGTGCCAGTGGTTGGGGCATTTGTGTTCATTGACGATACTGGCGGTGATGTTGACGTCACGCGGCAATCGTGATATGATGTTAAATGTTACATTGCGTTCAACACTTGTCTATGTTTAGTAGTACACAGAGGGCACAGCGAGGCGTGTTTGCTCGATGCGTTTTTGTGCGTCATTGTTCGTAACCTGCGAGAACGTTTAGCAGTGCCATTCACTCACACGGTGCATTGCCACGTACAATACACACGCTCTCTACAGCCCACAACACGGCGTTCAAGACGACGACGGCGGCGGCGGCAGCAGCAGCGGTAGCAACAGCGGCAGCAACAGCAGCAGCTGCAGTAGTAGTAAGTAGAAAAGTCGGAGGAAGTGGAACAGAAAGCTTCGCTTTAAAAAGAAAGAAAGGACAAAGCCGGTTCACTTGGCCTACCCCAGCCACAAAAACTGTAGCCTTCGCCAATCCTCTAAAGCGATTAGGCCTCTTTTCATATTTTTCTTTCAATAAAATCACGCCTAGTATACTACCTGTTCTTTCTATTTTTTCTTATTTAACATGTAGCGCTGTTCCGACTTTTCAGATGGATATCTCGAATATGCGAAAATTATCTTCATGAAAACTCGCGATGTCTAGGTAGCCAATTAAAAGCATTCACTAATTCACTTTATTCATTAATCACATTGGAGTACATTTGCAATTGCAAAATTGAAGCGGAGCGATAGTAGAATCATCTGCTCTGCAGAAATTCAAGGGCTATCTACCACTTTCCAGACATCCGTCTTTAAATATGCAACGAAATACATTGGCGTTCCACTTAAGTTACTGAAACCGAACCTCTAAATTTGGAACGATCTTCATCGGAACATCAACGCATTTTTGAAACTTTCGTTTACTTGGTAAGCTTCTTTGTCTGTTTTGTTACCCGCCGGACTTTTGACTGGTTATACCATCCCTGCCTTCCTTTTATCTGTCTCCCCCCATCCCCTCTCGTTACCCGCACGTAAAATGAACTCATTTAACAGAGCTCAAGACCCATGGACTTTAGGTGGAACTTTCATGCTCTCGCAAATGTTTTAAACATAACTGTGGAGCCGTTCTACTCTGTGAAGGTGGGTGACTAGCGAAGCTGTAGGACATTATACAGGGTTACACAAGGGTACATGTATTAACGTGCATCATTTAGTAATGGTAGGGACGATAGCTTTGTGATTATTCTTGGTAAAAAAGATTGTTTGTCAAAATTAAATTTATACACGACCGTTGTTAAGTAGTTGAGAAGTAGGGTGACTTGAATTGGCCTGCACTTCAAACCGAACTCTTCTAGCATAAACTAAGTGAACCATTCCTTGTATAGTTTTGAAATGTTCACATTGAAGTTTACTACGATGATCACAAGGGTAGTGTCATCATGGCTAACTACCATGCAGAGTGCCGGGTCATGAGCGTCTCGATATCACACTTGAGTGTGCCTGAAGATATATGCACCGCGGCTATCGCAATTCCTTCTTTCGTTTCTCCGGCATGGACATACCCACAGTCGGTGGCATTGTCAACTTGCAAGTCAAGGGTGTATGGTTGTACGTACATTTTGTCCTTGAGTATGTGGCAACCCCTCCTGCTCGTGAGTCCATGTGCTGTTCACAAACGATCTTCCAGTATAAACTACAATAACGTGCTAACACGGGCTGGTCGGTACATGTCTGAAGAAAACGAGTAACAGCGTTGAACAACGGGAGGTGACTCAGACGCTTCGTTTGTCTCAGACACCTCCCGTTGTTCGGTCAGCGCTGTTACTCGTTTTCTTCAGATTCCAGTAAACCCATCGATTTGACACAATGCGACTTGAGTTATTTATTACATTATTATTATTATTATTATTATTATTATTATTATTATTATTATTATTATTATTATTATTATTATTATTGCCGGAGTGCTTGAAGCCTGCTTCACCTCTGCCGCGGGTCGGCCCGGTATTGCATTATCTCCGGAATCGGCCCACGCTCGCCTTTCTTTATTGTTGACGTACAAACCCGAAAAATACATGAAACCCTAGCCATATGCAGATTTCCTGTAAAATTCGGGCAGAACTCATTTGCGATGAGTATCAAAGTATGCGAACAGTCGAAACGCGTCATGTACGAAGCATGTACTGCAGCCGGGCTCCGCTATCACATTCTTGATGATGATGATGATGATGAGGAGGAGGAGGAGGATTTATTGGCATCCCCTTTGGAACGGGGCGATGACAAATAGTTACCTAGCCTGCTTGAGTTATTCAGGTATGCTATACGTGCTTTTCATTCTAGCATTTTTGGATATGTCTTTCATTATTTATTTATTTATTTATTTATTTATTTATTTATTTATTTATTTATTTATTCAAGTACCTACACATCGCCCTGGTCGGCGTTACAGCAAGAGGGACGAGGCACAATATAAGAAGATTGACAGCACCAAAGTTGTAAATTGAATAAATACAGGCTTAAAATACAGCGTACTGGTAGGCATTACAGTAAAGGGTGTGGCAGTATAGACAAACACTTCATTGCACCAAAGTAATAAATACGCACACGCAACAAACACGGGCAATCAATCAATCACCGTTACCTAAGCTTGTAATGCATCCAGTCGTAACAATATCTACCCTGTTTTTTTGCAGCGAAGCTGTTAAGGGCTAGTTGCCGAAGGATAGTGGCCATGTGTCGACACACAACTCG
>NC_091821.1:182110335-182260335 GCF_038994185.2 Dermacentor albipictus | reverse complement strand
CAGATTGGTTTACCGTAGGGCATTTATTTTTGCAGTAGTGAAGCGGTGCGTCACGTTCGTGGAGAAAAATAATGCATCAGTTCTAATAGCTTCATGACTTTCATGCATTTGCTTGAGTAACTAGCAGTGTGATCACTTCTAGAGCATAAATGAACCCACAAATGTTCTCATTTGTGATCTTAATAGTACTTGCGCTGTTGACATGCATTGTAGTTAGGCAGACATCAATTTTATGGGCAATAGCAATATTTATTTAACATGCTGCTTAAGCACCCTAGAATAGACAGTGTACATTTGCATGTGTTCTGTAGTCGCAAATCATTACAACATATATGTCACACCTTTTTGCATTTCATATTGCAAAACTTTGCTTTTTCAATTTCTGATTCAGTCAAAATTTCTGTTCCAGACATGCAGTAATGAGGACGGCACCAGTATAAAGCAACACACTCCACGCACTAAACAGAAGCTGCTGCCTGCTACGACAAGGTCATTGTGTGGACATTGGCTACTACTACAAGGTAAACAACATATGGTTCAGAAATAAATATGTTTGATCTATGCTGTATTGGCTTGCCGTTTGCAGCAGATATGAATGTTTGTTCATATATATGGTTCAGTATAATTGGTTCGAACATATAAAACCCACATAAATTTGGCTAATCTGTGCTATATCTCACGTGTCACCGTTTTGCCCCAACAGAGTCTATGCCAAGCACATCTTGGTCATCACAGGAGCTCCTATCTGCACCAACAGGAAGGGGCTGGAGCCGAATTTGCAAGGCTTTTACACCAAGAACAAAGAAGCACATGCACAAGAATATGGATGAGATATCAAGTCTGCAAAGGACTGTGTTAAGACTGCAAAGAGCTTCAGCCACCATTCCACCAGCACGGACATTTGGCTGAGTCATCCAAGTAACTCAAAAAGGACTTTCTAGAAATTCTTCGTCTTCAGATGCACCTGCAACATCTGACCAAGCACGGACGACGCTGGCCAAAAGATTGAGTTTCATCAGTTCGTCCTTAATCAGCTTCCAAGCCATGTTAATTCCGTTTGTGCGAAGTGTAATTTTTCTTCTATAAATGCAAGCTTTCTCATTGCCCATTTTTGTTAGAGGTTATTCATCCTCATCCAAATATAAAGGTCAACCTTTATATTTGGATATTTCGCTGATACTTAATACCAGTCACTGTCTAGCAGCCTAACATATCTGTAGCAGTATCTTCTAGTGTATGTTGTCATGCGCAATTACTCTCCTGAAATAGCTGATGCAGCATCGGCATGCGTCTTGCATTAACCTATGCACATGTGCTATGCACCATTTTACTTTTCTTGGTGTTTTTAGCCTTCAATGCTTGCAGAGCAGAGTGGCTTCTCTCTTGAATGCAAGCTTTCTCATTTTCCATATTCCTAGTCTCGTTGATGATTGCTCCTCTTCCTTGATAGCCTGGGTCTTTGTGCAAGCTACAGTGAAGTGATTGATTGCAGAATCTGGTTTTGCTGCCACACTTGGTTGTGGTAACTGTGTTACAGATGTGGGGGCCTGGTCAGTTGCATTGGTAAGCAGTCCCTCGAGGTAAGCATTTGCTCCTGCAGTCCGCAAAGCGACATAGACTCCCAGTATACACACACCGTAACTGGTGCGCCCCGTTCGTTCTGGCCTGCTGCAGCCATGGGCAAATTGTGCTTGTGGCCTACCTCGGCCATGATTTGCTCAAAACGGAGACCAGCATATGTGCTTACATGGTTCGAAGTGTATGAAGTTGATAGCCGTATGGGTGGAAAGGCCCGCAAGAATGGCTGCCGAAGGTGATGCCCACAAAAGCGACTTGTCCACATTGCGACAAAGTGGGACACAAAGTGTGAGCCACACATAGCGGCCCCCGAAAGAAAATAAATGTGCAGGTTGGAAAGGAGTTAACGCTAAAATGCCGGGTAGTCCATGTTGCTGTGTTGGTTGCGGCAGCAGATGCCTGCGTCACCTGATTGCTTCGCAATGGAAGTTGCTCATCTTCAACGGCAACTGTTGGTTCAAACAGGTGCAAGGCTCTGTCCAATCTGTTTGTACCGCAGGTTGTCGCTCGTTACCAGACCACCACATGTGACAAAGGCAAGCATTATGCCTGTAAGATGGTACGTAGCCAATGTATAATGTATTGTCAACCTCAAGCGGTGACTGATTGCCGTTTAATTTTGCTGTTATGTCACTTGGTTACGGTCGCAGTTTTATGTTTTTCGAATATTGCTGCCTGGTCGGTTGCACTGGGAAGCAGCCTCTCGAAGTAAGAATTTGATCCTGCAGTCTGCACAGCGACATAGACTCCCAATTTACGCACACCGTGATTCGTGCTCCCCGTTCACCCTTTCCTGCTGCAGCCATGGGCAAATTGTGCCTCTGGCCTTTCTCGGCCGCGATTAGGCATGAACGGAGACCAGCATAAGTGCTTACATGGTCGGACGTGTATGAAGTTGGGTGGAAAGGCCCGCAAAAGTGGCTGATGAAGGTGATGCCCACGAAAGCGACTTGTCCATATTGAGACAATGTGGGACACCAAGTGTGAGCCACACATTAGCGGCCTCCAAAAGAAAAGAAACATGCAGGCTGGAAAGGAGTCAATGCTAAAATGATGGGTAGTCCATGTCGCTGTGTAGGCTGCGGCAGCAGATGCCTGCGTCACCCGACTGCTTTGCACTGCAAGTTGCTCATCTTTAACAGCGACTGTCGCCGCAAACAGGTGGGACACTCTGTCCAATCTGTTTCTGCTGCTGGTTGTTGCTCGTTAGTAGACCACCACGTGCGACGAAGTCGGGCACTACGCCTGTAGGTAGGCAGCTCAATGTACCCTAAGAGACCCGTGTATGTGAATGCTCACTGTTGCCATATGGTTCGTCGCCAATGTGTGATGTATTGTCTGAACCTCATGCGGTGACTGATTGCTGTTTAATTTTGCTGTTATGTCACTTGATTATGGTCGCAGTGTTATGTTTTTCGAATATTGCGGCCTGGTCGGTTGAACTGGGAAGCAGCCTCTCGAAGTAAGAATTTGATCCTGCAGTCTGCACAGCGACATAGACTCCCAATTTACGCACACCGTGATTCGTGCTCCCCATTCACCCTTTCCTGCTGCAGCCATGGGCAAATTGTGCCTCTGGCCTTTCTCGGCCGCGATTAGGCATGAACGGAGACCAGCATAAGTGCTTACATGGTCGGACCTGTATGAAGTTGGGTGGAAAGGCCCGCAAAAGTGGCTGATGAAGGTGATGCCCACGAAAGCGACTTGTCCATATTGAGACAATGTGGGACACCAAGTGTGAGCCACACATTAGCGGCCTCCAAAAGAAAGAAACATGCAGGCTGGAAAGGTGTCAATGCTAAAATGATGGGTAGTCCATGTCACTGTGTAGGCTGCGGCAGCAGATGCCTGCGTCACCCGACTGCTTTGCACTGCAAATTGCTCATCTTTAACAGCGACTGTCGCCGCAAACAGGTGGGACACTCTGTCCAATCTGTTTCTGCTGCTGGTTGTTGCTCGTTAGTAGACCACCACGTGCGACGAAGTCGGGCACTACGCCTGTAGGTAGGCAGCTCAATGTACCCTAAGAGACCCGTGTATGTGAATGCTCACTGTTGCCATATAGTTCGTCGCCAATGTATAACGTATTGTCTGAACCTCATGCGGTGACTGATTGCTGTTTAATTTTGCTGTTATGTCACTTGGTTATGGTCGCAGTGTTATGTTTTTAGAATATTGCGGCCTGGTCGGTTGCACTGGGAAGCAGTCTCTCGAAGTAAGCATTCGCTCCTGCAGCCTGCACAGCGACATAGACTCCCAATTTTCATGCACCGTGATTCGTGCTCCCCGTTCGCGCTTTCCTGCTGCAGCAATGGGCATATTGTGCCTCTGGCCTTTCTCGGCCGCGATTAGGCATGAACGGAGACCAGCATACGTGCTTACATAGTCCGATGCGTATGAAGTTGATAGCTACATGGGTGGAAAGGCCCGCAAAAGTAGCTGATGGAGGCGATGCCCACGAAAGCGACTTGTCCATAGCGAGACAATGTGAGACACCAAGTGTGAGCCACACATTAGCGGCCCCCGAAAGAAAAGAAACGTGCAGGTTGGAAAGGAGTGAACGGCTAAAATCTGGGGTAGCCCATGTCGCTGTGTAGGCTGCGGCAGCAGATGCCTGCGTCTCCCGATTGCTTCGCAATGCAATTTGGGCATTTTTAACGGCGACTGTCGCTGCAAATAAGTGGCACACTCTGTCCAATATGTTTCCGCTGCTGGTTGCTCGTTAACCTGACCACCACGTGCGACGACGACGGTGAGCCGTTTACGAGCTCGCGTCAATGATTCCAGCGTATCTCGACATGCAAATTTTATTTCTGCTATTGCACGAGGATGTACACTGCTTGTCTTCTGCCAATAAAGTCGCGCGTTCTGTTCACTCACTTGTGGCTTGTTTGTATGGGCGTCAGTAGAGGCTCTTGGCAATTAGAACGCACCAGCTAAGCGGCAGCGAAGGCATTGAGGCATGCCGCATAGCCTGCAGGGCAAGCACGGCACGTACCAGCGTACGCGACCGGCAAAAAACGGCCATATTGAATTTTGCGCTAAAAAAAAAAGTTTGCACTTCCGCTTCCGGATTGAGCAACGTCATCTGGCGTCCCCGAAAGTTAGTTCCATGCGCTGCCGCTGCTTATTTTCGAACCACTGCCAAAGGTACAGTTTCCCTTCTCTAAAGTTGTTCTTTATTCTATGGCGCGGCCGCTCCGCGCTGTAGAGGCAGCTTCGAGAAAGTGAAAACTGGATTGCAACCGGCATTCTCCTCACTTTTGCTTTTCTACTAGCGTAGTCCAAGTTTAGCTCCCTCGCGCACACCGCGGCCGCAGTTGAGCTCATTGGGCTGCGAGCGTCAACCACTGTCAGCTGAAGGTGAGGCCCACTTCGTTTTCTGGCTGTTGTCTTCGGTGTTGCCAGCTTTGACGAAATGTTTCAGGTGTCGTTGCGCACCGTACTTGGCTGACTGTTTGGAATGTGCTAAACTCTTCCGTAGTCACACACGTGTGATCGACTAATAGTTTCTGCTACTCCGTGCTGTACAAATGCCTGGGGAGTATGCATACGAGTTTTGCTCTACCATTTCTTTCTTCGAGGCCAGCGGGCGTGAACCCCTCGGTCCTCAAGGTTGCAATGCGGTTGTTTGGGCAGTGCGTTGCGCCGCGGCCGTTGACAAGCGCGCTCCTTGAAAAACACGCGACGTCCTTGCCGGACGTCGCTCCGTTTGTTTGTCAGCTGCTCGGCTTTCATGGCGCATTGTGCTGGTAGATTTCCCCTGGATTCCAAACGGCCTCGAGTGAATGTATTCATTCTCATCTCGCTCGTCTGCGTTTGTAAAATTGTTTTAACGAAAATACTTCGAACCATGTCAAATGAGTCGGTGCCTGAAGAATGACACTCATCCGATGTTTTGAGCGGAATTTTTAAGTATTAGACTTCAAACTACAATGTAATTCAAAACTTAAATGTGATTGACTAGTGCATTTTACTACTCATTCGTTGTGTTGCCGGTTTCAACAAATGACGCGATCCAGTCGTGTATGAATGCATTGATCGACTTTGTAGTGGGAGAAAACGACCATTTTGTTTGTTCTATGTTGTGAAATATTGCATTAGCGTACTAATACAAGGAGTTGCGCACGTATCCTTTCTTTATTTTTCCGATCGCCTTGTCAAACTTGTTATTCTAGGGCGCCATGCGGCATCGTTTGTGAAAACGGATATTTCGCTGTTGAAAGCACGATATCTTATTTCTTGGATGACGCTAGTGTTAAGTTATCGCACGTAAAGCTATTGGAGTGCGCTTGGCCTCTTGATCATACATGAAGTTTACTTGTAAGCGCATTAGCAAGCGAGGCGAAAGTTAGTGGGCTCTGTCCTTTTCGACGGGAAAAATGCACTGGCTATAAGGCGCATACTTTCCTGGACCCGGAAGCGGGCAGTGCAAGCGGCGGGAGAAAGTGGTCCCATCGCGGAAGCGTTTTCGTGGTCCGGGTTCGTCGACCGGCTTCCCTGGTCCTTGACCGGATTTCATGCAGGTCGGAGACGCTGAAGGGCCTGCTGGCAGCCTTATTAGCATGTAGAGGAGAAGCGCATGGCCATCTTAACACTTGAAGTCTCTTAAGCGCAGCGCTTTGGGGTACCATTCGTTGCTTGTCAATACTGTTTTAGCATTCATGCGTGTCTGGTGCTACAGCTCCGCTTGTTTGGAAGAGTGGTTTGCTAACACGGAAACGAGGATACCAAGTTATGGTGAATCAGAAAGGTAGATTGCAGCTGTATTTTAGTCACAAGTTGTTAAAAAAATTATAGGGTTTTACGTGCCAAAACCACTTTCTGATTATGAGGCACGCCGTAGTGGAGGTCACTGGGAATTTCGACCACCTGGGGTTCCTTAACGTGCACCTAAATCTAAGTACACGGGTGTTTTCGCCCTCATTGGAATTCGGCCGCCGTGGCCGGGATTCGATCCAGCGACCTCATGCTCAGCAGCCCAACACCATAGCCACTGAGCAACCACGGCGGGTCTCAAGTTGTTATACTCTGAAATAAGATGAGCATGTGCCAACGACTGCGGCTTTTCGCTTGAAAGGTATCAAAGTGCCTTTCGTAAAGTTAAGTTGTTCTTATTTCGAATTTGCTATTATTGTTTCAAGAGTGATTATTGTACTTACTTTCATACTATATCCACAGATGGAGGTCATGGGCCACCAGTCATACTTTGAATTCAGCTCACATGTGGAAAACCTGCTATTTAGAGGCCTCTCAGCATCCTCTCTTGGAGGTGATGACATATTGCTTTTTATAGTGTTTGACAATTGAGGTATATATTGCTTTCAATCAGAGAGGTTACATTTTCTGCCGCTCAAGTTTAGTTCACTGGCAATATGGTTTATGTGGTGCATGGCAGGAATAATGACTTGGTTTTGGAAGCATAAATCCTTTTTGGTGTCAAAACATTATTTATTTCATTATGTGGAAACATCTTAGTGGTAACTTTGTTTTCACTGGGTCAATACAGTGCTGCTGGTGGATCGCTAAATTGATGCTGTTTGGCTGTATCAGCTTTTTAGTGCCTAGTCGGCTATATAGGAGTGGTAACTCTGAAGTACTAAAATTTTTAAACTTGTGTAATGCTAGGGGTGTTTTTGTTTTCTGCATTTTTAATTGGATAGCTTAAGAACAGTTTCAGGAATGATGACTCGTGGTTGTCTCTCATGGTCGGAGCTTCAGTAGCCTGTTTCCCAATGCCTGTCCTTTGTGCAGGCATGCTTGGCATGTGTCTTGGAGTGGCTGCCTTCTCTGTGCTGTATGAGTCCATCACAGCTTCACATCATTATGTAACAGAAGTACACAAGCAGAGCCTGTGGGCACCTAGCCAGAGGAGTCGCCTTGAGGCCAGTCCAGATGCCTCTCAGGTCTGCTGTGCCTCCTACTTTTACTGACAGATACCTTGCAAAGACAAGGCCAAGTGAAGTGCTTTTACCAGATGTTTGTTGATAGTAGATAATGCTTGTTTTGAGCATACTGTGAGCTGCTTTGGCTGTGTAGAGCTTGTATGTATACTGTCTTGGAAATATTAGCTCTACATGATGTAAGCACAATTTGTTGTTAAGCTTGGGGCATAACGTTGCAGTGGGGGGTTAATTGTGCAACAAGAAGCTTGAAAAGATGAATCTAAGCAATAGTTCTTAACATTTCCATTCCTAACAGTAGCTTTTCTTGTATATCAGATCTGGAAACATTTACAGCTCACTCAAGCATGCCATTTCTGTTCTCTTTGAGCCAAAGGAATGTGAAGAAGATGGTTTCTTGAAATTCTTGAAACTGCTGAGTTTGTTGCTGAGCTTTGGATTACTGAAAGAATGAGGACAAATGGCGTCCGCAAGTGGCTCACATAATTAACAGCGCCAGAGAGTTGGCCACTGATTCCAAGAAAGCACCACAGCTTGCAAAACGAGCAATTACATCTGCTGATGATGGCCTGTGGTGCTTGCTGGGACCCAAATGCCAATACTCCATGTCACTGGCAATTACGCTAGCCACATGCTGGCGCATCATGTTTAAGTCTGTACTTGGATGTGTAGTACATCCATCCAGACCAATTCCATGGATGCATTTACTTGTGTAAGTACATCCATGAAATTTTTACTTGTAGTGTTAAAACAGTGTGATTGATGAATTAGGGCAGCTGAAGATCTAATATGTACATAACATTTGAAAGGCTAAATGTTAATAATCAGACTAACAATAGTGGTATGGTAAAAGCATTAACCATTGTGCAATATGTGGCGATGGGCAGTGATGTGCCAACTACCCCAGCAGTGTTTCTTGGCTAATTAAATTATGCACTTTTCCCCATGGAGCACATTTCGATGTTTGTTTTTCAGTTTTCTGAGGAGTGTATTTGCTAACTTTAATTGCTGTTTTCTATGTATAGTGTATAATCACTTCGGTAAGGATAAAGAATGAACCCACCAATGCTCACATGGCACATTTCGATAACTCGAATGCTAGATACGCTTAATGCAGTGTGCGGAGGTATAATTACAGTGTGATGCATGTTTAACGTCCCGAATATCGTGAGTGTTTGAAGGAAGGAAAAAAAAAACGCGTTGTCTTCTTTACTAGGAAAGAAAACAGTTGCTTTCCGACGTTTCTTTTTCGCCGCAAGACCCGCATCACTTGAAGGTGTCTGGTGTTCAATGGTACAGAAACTTGAAGTGATCGGCTCATAGTGAAAGGCGTAGCGCGGAACCTGTGTCTGCGATTCGGCGCACTCTGCGGATGAGCACCGTGCGCTATGCGCGGCGCCAACTTCCGCGTCCAGCGTCGCGGGCGGAAACAAAATGCTTGCCAGCACTCGAACGTGCCAGCGCTCGCTCCGCAATTGACTTCGAGAGCCAGCTGCCTGGCTCTTCCTGTCCGCTATCGGGATGCGCTGCCCAAGTCGCGGATGTACCGCCGTGTACGTACGGCGACATTTGGGATGCGAATTCTGCCGAATTTCGTCGTCTCGAAGCCCGTACGTGGATATCATTAAGTAAGCGTTTACCTCATTTCGAGGCACTCCTTGCAGTGCGCGTGCCTCGAAGCATGTCACGGAAGGAATAGCCTCCCCCACCCGATCTTTCCATTTCCTTTTTCACTTTGTCGGCCTGGTGGCACTCAAGCGGAACCAAGTGCACGTACCAGCCGGTCTGTGACGCCGAGCGGGACGCGGCGCCGCGGTGCCCGCGTATGCAAAAGTTCCCGCGGGGCAGCTGTCATGCTGGCCGTCATTTGCGGCGCGTACTTCCTCCGTCCCTTTCCCGTCTTCCATGTTGGGCGCTGTCGACGAGGGCCCTCACTTCCCCGCCCTTTAAATACTACCAGTTCTGCAGGAACGGCCGCTGGGAGGAGGCGGACGAAACGGTAGAAAATAAGTGCCGGGTCCCGTTCGAAGCCTCCCCCCCCCCCCCCCCCTCGCCCGTCCCCCCGTCTTGACATTGCGTATATCGCGAGCACGATCGTGAACGGCTCCGCTTGCGGTCTAGCTCAGCTCCCTTCACGCACCACTTCGTGCGTGCTTCTTGTTTTCTCCCTCGAGGCGTTGCTCCTACTTGTATTTCGTGTTTGTTGTTGAAGCAGAATGTGGCGTTAGGAATTTGAAAAGGCCGGAGATAGAGAGAAACGCCGACCTGGCGCATCTTGTGTAGCGCCCGTTGCTTTCACTGACGTCTTTTCTCCATCCCCCATGTCACGTACGCGGTGCGGCAGGCCAAAGACGAATCTTCTCGGGCCGTCCTCCTCCGCTTTTCTCACGTTGAAATTGTCTCGCGTCCGGCTGATCGCGGCATTCTGCCAATATTCGTGCATATGCCACTGCTGTCCCCCTCCCCCACTTCTGCCACGGCCGTGTAAATAGCGACCCTTTCTTTTCAATTCTACACCCTCGCCGCTAACACATTCGGTCGTTGCCTCACCTACCCGCCTTACCCCTTCTCCCCATAAAAGAACCCTACCCATATGTACTGTGTCGAGGAAAGCATATGTCGCTTTGAAAAAGACAAATCCACTTGCCGAAACGTTCGCTCCCGCTTTTACCTTGTTCTCGTTTTGCTCATCGCCGTGACTGTGTATTGTTGCACCGGTGAAACCAACGACGGCGTGATGCATGCTTTCCCGAAATAATTTACCTTACTGCCACCTGAAGTTTATCTCCCGACGTAATGATAGCTATAACCCCGTCCCCGTGTTGGTGTTTTTGTCAACAACACGTATTTAAAAGTAAAACAGGTAGACTTAAAATAAAACGCAGGTTTGTAGGTTGTGATTTCTAAGTAGTTTACAGGGTAACTAAAGGAAAGTGCAGGCTCAGCAGCCAAAGAGCGTGAGAGGTGGCAGCGCGACGCCACGTCAGAATTTCCGTAGTTCCCTGTGACATTATATTGTGGCATCACTATACCGAGGCATCTTATTGACCCTTTCCCCTCCCACGCTCTTTACTGAAAAAAATATGCAAATTTTAAACTTTCTCTTCACTCTACCAACTTGTTGCAGGCGTTAGGTCCCTGTACGAGAAAATACACACAAGCAGTCGCATTCACTCAGTAAGGGACGTACTCGTGTAGGAGTCGCACCCCCTAGTCAGCATCCCAAAATGTATGTGAAAGAAATCCAGAAAAATGTTCGAAGGAACAGCGCGTGTCGTGCGATGTCTGCGGACATTATTGCGCAAGGCTTTAAAGTCACGTGAATATATCTATATCTGTAAAGCCGTGGATGGCACGGGGGAGGACTGCATTCACGAGTGTGCTTGCGAACGAGGCCGCACCTCGTCAAGATCGCGAAAAAAAAAAAAATATGCAGCCCTTGCACGAGTGTACACAATATTGCCTTGTTAGGAAAAAAAAAAAAACATCAAGCGGTGGCTCTGCAGTCTTGGGGCGTTCTACCGCAAGAATTTTTCAAACTGGTTCATTAATAGCCGAGATAGGAATATTTCAGTGCCGCGAACCCTTGATTTCAGGAGGCGAGCGTCACCGCCAACAAGGACACTCTCTCCACTTGACCCATGTAGCCTCCGCAAGTGAAATTCAATTCCGTGCCTGCGTTCTCCCATACCGGAGCTGAAGGATCGTGTGACGCATACGTCCCGTGCCCCGACTTCTTTTTTTTTTTTATTCGCGCTTTTCTGTTGCGCGGCGCACTTATACGCTGACGGTCGTGCGCGATTGTGCGTGATTGTCTCGATTCGCGCAGCGCACGAATTTGCGCGCTGTGCACGAGGATACCTGACTAGCGCTAGTCATAGCGCTTATATGTCATAGCGCGACAAGCGCTATGACATAGGTTCGTTCTCAGGGCGCGCGATTGCACGACGTGAGAAGAAGCAGACGAAACGGAAGTACGCCTCTCTTGCTGCGGCGCGAGGCAAAACAAAACACGCATACATTCGGTTAGTGTGTTTTATTATTTCTGTAAACTTTAATTCGTCTATTGAAGCAACAGATTACACAAATAACAGCTGTTGCGTTGAATAAATCTCGAAGTGTCACGTGTCACTATGAGCGACGTCACAGCGTATACATGTACGTAGGCGTACTTCTGATATACGTCATCCCCCCGTTTTGCAGCGCGGCGCCCGCGAGGAGAAGGGCGAACGGCGCTTATTTTGAAATTTAATCTCTTTCTGCGGCACATAGCGATGTAATCCTTAGCAGACACGATTATGAGCGCGATTGTATGCACTGCGCTTGTCAGCTCGAAATGGCCAGACCTGGTGAGGGGCCCTTTAGGGGAGCCCATATGGTCAGAATTATTCATGAGCCCCACCCCTCCCCACCCTGCGCCTTCCAGACTACGCCGTCTCTCGTGAGTTGCTCTGTAACTTTGAATGCCATGCTTCATCTTTTTCCAGACGTCTACATTTCCAATATGCCCGTAGACGCGATAACTAAATGTGTGAAATATGTACGAATGCCCTAACATAGTTGCACGACGTAAAATCAGTTGACACGCGTGACTGGTCTACTGCTAGCAAAGCAAAGAATCTGCTGCGGCCTGGAAAAGCAGGGCTTGTTTCTGGCGACACTTGTGCTACAAACTATTAGGACGGGCAGAGCTCGGACTTGTGTTTAAAGCCTAAAAGAAAAAAAACATTACGTTAAAACACCACTCGACGTGGCAACTTTTGTACGTTTTTCCTGCGAACAAAACGAAAAAAAAACAGAAAAGAAAGCAGAAAAAAAAAAGCCACATCTGCGAGAAGACCGCGTAGTCCGAGACGTCGGGAAGTGATGTCACCGCTGCCGCGGTTTGGGCACGTGGTTAACAAACGCTTCGAGTTTGCAAGAGAATGAACTCGGGTCTTGGCTGTATTCACCATCTTCCGTTGATGTTGTCCCTTTAATGGTACCTGCATATTCTGTTATGCACGTAAAGGAAAGGGGAAAACAGGAAAACTGGTTCACACACGTTGGGGGTTACTGAATTCCAACAATTTGTAGCGTGTGCCGTGTGCTTGTATATTATAACATAGGACAAGAACTTCTTTTTCTTAAAGGCGCCGAAGTGTTGCAATAAAGGAGATAGTAAGGGCGCCAAGAGGGGGGGGGGGCGGTAGCAAAATAGCTCATAACTTGAGTTCGACGTTTAGTCCCACATGTCGCGAGACCTCGCGAACTGAATACATGCCAGCTTTCGAGGAAATCGTGCTCGTAGACGACTGCCGGTGACACTTGCCGCGACACTGTCAGTAGCGGAAGCCGAACGTAAAGGTTGCAGAACACAAGACGCAGGAACGGCTCGTCTGGGCTGTCATTTTTCCTCGAGGCATCACACGTCGCCGCTGGCATGGGCCAAAGTATTGGTAATTTGCAGCTTGTCTGCATTACTCGCTTTATTCAGTGGCACTGAAAACTCGCCTCCTACGTCATCGTTTTTTTTTGCACTTATCTGTCTTGTTTCGTTTGGGCAGTGTTTATCTACCTGAGTGTAACATTCATAGTCTCGATAACTGTTGGAGAGATATAACCCCAAGACGATGGCGTAAGGCATGCATGCGTGAGGCAGCAACATCAGCGCCTGTTTGGCTTCAAACGCCTCCGTGCGCTTTGTTATCAAGTTACAAGGACCGTCCAGCGAGCAGGACAACCGTGCAGTTTGCTCAATTTATATCAGGCTAAGGCGAATCGGCTCAACACAGACGTCCGGTCCTGTGACCGTGGAAAGTGTGCAGACCTAGTTATGCAAATCGCTCACTAACCGCGGTGTCGTTTCTGTGCGCACTCACGGCGACACACGCTAGACGATGCGCGTTGCGGACGTTCGCAACAAGGCACTGAATGCACTGCGGCTGAAGTGGAGGCAACTTCAGCTGCCATTGGGCTGCGCTCTGTGTGCAGTGTACACACTCGTTTCCAGCGTGCAGATCTACTTTTTTTTTTTCTGCGTCGCCAGTTGGTTGGTCGGCTGGAATTGCTTTTGGTCGGGAATAGGCGTTCCGCCTTGAACTCGTCGAGACAAGATAAACGTGCGCCCTGCACGCGCGGGCACGCTCGAGGAGCGCAGCGCCCGTTTCCCCGGGCCGTGCAAGGGCGCCACGCAGGCGCGCAGCATAGCCCTGACCCCGTCCGCTGGCGGTTGTAGGCACGCGTGCAACCGGCCGCGAGCAGCCCCTGCTGCCGAGTCTTTGCGGGCCCCCTCGCGCACTGCTTTGCGAATTCGTCGCTTTCCAAGTGGCATTCGTCGTCGGAGACTGTTGTATGGGGCCTGGCGCACGCGCGGACCTCTGAATATGTGCACATCGCGCCTTAGACTGGGTGGATAAAATTAGTGCCTTAATGCGTGAAAAGTTATTTAGAAAGCTAATTCTTAAAGCACTCGTCGAGGATTCGTCTTCCAGTCTTCAAGCCCCTTTCTTATTCCTTCATCCGTTTTTTTTCTTTTTGATACCGTGAAATGTATTTAGTCAGAAGTGTAATGGGGCGATCTCATAGAACTGAGAACTTCCTGACTTCTGGATAACTATACTGTCTGTTTTTTTAATGCACTTGCGAGATAGAGAACGGCGCCTACATCTGTGGAATAAGTATGACTTGTTTAGTTCAGACGGCGACAAGCTCGAAGACCTCTGGCACGAACAGCGACCAAAACTGAACATAGGCGCGCGAGTGCGTTACCGAGCGGCAACCCCCAGAGCCTACACTATACTATACATCGTCCAGTGCACCGTGCTTTTCTGTGACGCGCAAACTTACTCATCTCCTACCTAGTTCCCGCGACTTTAACGTGACCGCAGATTTACTGCGAAAACGCACGCACGTCTGTCATTTCAAATACCGGAAAGTTGCTCTTCTATCCCACAATTTGCTGCCGTCAAGACGTCGGATAAATACTTCGGAGAAAGATGGCAGTCGACAAGCTCAAGCATAAAAAAGCGATTTTTTTCGGATGGCTAGAAGTAATGTAAATTGAAACAAAAAGTAATAAATTATAACAGTCATGAGCGATAGCGGTCATCAAATTACAGAAAAAAAGAGAAAAGTGTGCAGTAATGGATGAAAGCAATAATTTTGTATAAATTATTCTGCACGAGTATCAGTTCTGTGCGCCAAGTTCGAAGCGCCCTCACGGCATCATAACATTATTTTTTTTTCGAAAAAAAAAATCGCTTGAACCATTACTTCCCACATTGAGGCAAAATACCATGGGTTTTGTCGGCACCATAGGAGGCGGCGGAATTTTAAACACCAGGTACGCTTCTGATGGAACGACCCACGAATACGCAGTGGTACGACTAACAGAGAAAGGGGAAAGAAACCGAGACCCGTTCATTTACGATCCACCTGCGGTTATCTGCACGCGCAGCCCTCCTAGTCCGTTTTTCATTCCGTGTATCCATGTAGAGTTCACGCGAAGCACTAAGGGCAAGCACACGCGGCCCTACGACCAGCCCCTACGATATGCCGTAATGGACTCTGTCATGGTTGAGGGCGCATGTAAGAGAACACTGGAGCGCGAAAATCGCTGCTTCTTGCAAAGCCAGCTGTATTAAATGTGTGCTGTGCGCCCGAAAAAAACCTGCAGGTGCGGTCCTGACAGGACAAGCACTCGCAGTGCTCCATATAGAGGATGCCCCCTCGATCGCTTCCCGTGAAAGAGGCATCAGCACCTGTTGGACTTTAACGCACGAATGTAGTCCGAGGGTGTATATGGGCCAAAGTGCGAGGTCACATTGCAGGAGGTGAGGCAGTGGTGCTTATTGCAAGGGGTTAAGTGTTTCTCAATAATGCAAGCGGTAGGAATGAAACCCTCTAGAGACATTTCTGAAGGCCTCGAGCTAAATGTTCCAGTCATAATTCAATTTCTCATCTAATCCTAATCCACTCTCGAAGGGCCTGCCACGTACTTCAAAAACCCCTAGGCATCACTCTCTCCATGTTATTCGTCCAATCTTACTACGGCGCGAGCAGTGTGCACACAACGGGGCTCCAAAGTGGAAATGTGCGCAGTTACAGTTCCGAGGTCACTATCATAAATTATCGTCCGTCGTTTTATTGCTTCACGGGCCCCTTGTTTCAGGACCTCGCGGGATGCCGTCGTCGACATTCCCACGCTCGCTGGGACGTCTGGCACGTTTACCAATGTTTTAGACAGAGGTGAGTTGGAGTGGATACGCGATGGCTTGGCTCCAAAAGCAGCGGTTTCGCTCTCGTGAACCGAACCGCGGAAACCATGCCCTAGCTCTTCGCTTTCGCCACAGTCCGTAAACTAGGCGGCTCCCCTAATGACTGTGATTAGTGCCAGCGTTCTCGGTTATTTCCACCCGGAAATTACGTTCCTTTTCTTCCTTCTTTTTTTTTCGATTGATATTTTCTTTCACACAAAAGTTTCATCGGACCAGTAGCGATGGCTCAATGGCTGTGGCTTTCTGCTGCTGAGCACGAGATGTTGGGTTCGATTCCCGGCTACGGCGACCGCATTTCTATAGAGGTGAAATTCAAAAACACTCGTATACTTAGACTTAGCTGCACATTAACGAAACGCAAGCGGTCGAAATTAATCCGGAGTGCCCCACTACGGCACGCCTCTTAACTCACTATATGCAGTCTCGGGGCGTCAAACCCGGAGGTTACCGGGTTTTATTTCTTTTTTTCCCTCCAGGTATATGGTTCACTAGTTTCCTAAACGTTAAAATATACTGTATGTAACTGCTGAAGTGCAGATCCTGCACTTCCGCACCGTAATTATCCAATTGCTCAAAGTGTTCAAATAGTGAAATTACCGAATTGAATCGAATTCTGCACTTCGAGAACGACATTAGAATGTCGTGCCATTTTTCTTATGTTTAAACAAAGTGAAATGTAAAGCTTTTGTGGCGTTCTTTTAAAAAATGAGGCTTATTTTACATCACTTGATACGTGCATGCAAGGCTGTTCTCAGAGAGAGAGAGAGAATCAACTTTTATACTGAGCCCTTAGTAAAGGTTGGTGCGCGCTGGCACCAGACGCCCAGGTAGACGCCCGATCAACTGAAATGCTTGTAAATGCGATGCAGCTGCTTTCAATTACGTAGTACATACCACGACAATGACAGTAATGAAACGAGGGAATGGTACGTCACCAGATGCACGTAGATTCGGTGACTGCCGTGTTTGTTGAAGGAAAGAAGGTCGACACTGCAGCACCCCACGTTGTTTTAATGGGATGCAGACATGTTGACACTGTCCAAATAATAAATTGATCTGCCTAAATCAAGACAAAACTCGTAGGCTGCCTAAAAGCGATACATCCTTATTGGCTAAATAAATCAATTGGACAGAAGTTATCTGCCCCATGCATTCGCTCGGGAAACGGTGCCCCTGCGTGACGACCGCGGCGCTCCTGCAGCAGAATCATTCGGAACCGTCTGTTTCCACTTGCACCGGTCTTTCTTCCCCGCGACTCCAACATGTGTTGGTATCCCTTATATTTAGAGGGGAACGAATAATCCACAATTTCGAGTGGTTAGTTCTCAAATCGAATACGAGTCGAATAACAAAGACTGATTCTTACTTGAAATTTCCAATATTCGCACACGCCTCAAGATAAGTGTTCAAGAAGCAGTCTAGCTAGGGCACAAGGCAGAATGAGACCTTGTTAACGATATGTGGGTACACAGCTCCAAGAAATAATGCAAAAGAGAGCGAGAGAATGAGCACTATAGGTAGATATGACCCCCCGTTATCATCAGTGAACTTAACCAAGCTCATCCAGTGCAGTGACCGCAGCACAAAGGCTGACAGGTCCTAGGCCTGGGCTCCCCGCTTCCTCTGTATAACGTCTTCCCCCTCCTCGCTTTCGTCCTAACGGCAATCAAAAGGATCGCAAATAATAATAATAAAACGTTGTGATTGTTTTAGGCGACAGGTTAACGAATGACTTTGACCCCACTCCATGCTCCTTGCGTCGGAGCGCATATGGAGCGCACAGCTACCCGCAGATGGCTGTCTTAACTCCTTGGTTAATTTGCTGACCTTTGGTTGAAACCAAAAACGGCTGAACCCTAGCTCTCAATTCTCCACCATCGGTGTTGGCGTTACGCCGCCTCTCCTTCGACAGCTGTTGTTCTCGTAAACGACCGCGCGAACAACGCTCAAACACCGCCGGATTGAAAAAAAAACAAAACAAAAACGTTACAGTTTCGTCCAGCGGCGAAGCATTAATTAAAGCATTGCTATCGATCCATTCACACGGTGTTCTAAAAATACGCGGAGCCGACACGAAGCGACACAGCACCCGAGACAACTGCTACTGTGCAGCAAGAAAAGAACAGCGCCCTCGCAGATGCCAGGCGTGTCACAACGCTGGCACGGTGAGGAACGCCGGCAGCGGCATTACAGGCGTCACACCTCGATGCTGCACGAGATGCCACCGACGGGAAACCGTCGGGTTGGTACGATCGGTGAACATGCCCTGCGCAAAGTATTATGTCTGAGTGTTTTTGAACTTGCAAGAGTTGACAACCATGCTGTGTACAAAGTAGAGAACTTGTCCAATTCTCATTGACTAACCTTCGTGTACGACGGCGTGGAAGCACATGAGGCTCTTTTTACCGGCTCACATCGTCCTCAGAAAGCTGAACTCTTCCTTTACACAATCAGTGGTGTACATCTGTGCCTTTGCCTGAAAGTACCGGGCTGTGTCTTCAGGCAACTTGGCAACGTCTGAGAAAGGTGGCGACGAGAGTAATTAAGATTCCCTGGCTCTTGTCCAGCAGACAGTTAGGCCGATTGAATTTTAATACACCCACTAGGCATCGACCACTTAGTTTGCCAGCGTCTTCGGTTTGACTTTGGCCATCCCCCTCCAACGCGTTGGGACGACTGGACCAGTGGCGTGACAACTATTTCTCGAGTGGGGGGGGGGGGGGTGATCGAAAACGATCTGATCTCTCTCTCTCTCTCTCTCTCTCTCTCTCTCTCTCTCTCTCTATATATATATATATATATATATATATATATATATATATATATATATATATATATATATATATATACTTATATATATGAGGGGCATTATGCACAGCGCACATAAAAAATGCACATTTGCTAAAAACAATTTTAATAGTTAAACAAAGAATTGTACTTGATGTTTAAGTGTACAGCATGAATGTATCGCTAGTTTAGGTAATATTATTCAACAACAATCAACATAACTTACTTGCAAAAACACACACACAAAAAAAGAAACAGCACATGTGTGCGACCTTGAAGAGTTACAACCCGATTTCCAACGAAGCTGTTTCTTTCGAACAGTAGCAATAAAAGTTCCAGTTTCTTCCAACTATATCGTATACATTAAAGAGTTGCCCGTATATATATATATATATATATATTATATATATATATATATATATATATATATATATATATATATATATATATATATATAAACGAGAAGGAAGGGGGTTAACCGAGGGTCCCGATTTTATTAGTCATATCATAAGAAGCCAACAAACATTGACACCAAGGTCAACATAGGGGAAATTACTTGTGCTTAATAAATGAAAATAAAGAAACGAAGAATTAATGGCAATTAAAGTGGATGAAAAAACAACTTGCCGCAGGTGGGAACCGAACCCACAGCCTTCGCATACCGGCAGTATAAAACTCTGAAGCGCTTCAATGAGTAACTTTCTACAACGGCTGTAATTAACCTACACAGAATATATCTATCGCTCGTCACTCAGAACGTTGCTTCGTACTTCAAACAAATATAAACACCGTGCACCGCATATTTTACCGAGGATACCGGGGGAAAACAACTAAATGCCGCATATAATAAGAATTTGGAGAAAGCGACCATTTAGTAACTGTTTTCACAGCATATAAGCAACCTAAACAGTGTAAATTTTCGGAACACGTCGCCAAAATGTGGTCCTCATTTTTACAAGATACGAAATATCTGCTGTTATTTCTCCTTTCGGCAAAGAAAAAAGTGATAGTGCAGCTCTCACTTATAAACAGCCTGGAAATAAAATCGTCAGTCAGAAGTGACACGTGCCTTTAGGAAAAATTCGATTGGGTGTTCTATTGGTATTGAAATGACTCTGCACGTTCTGCCAAGATCATTTTCACTAGCATACATACGGTATGTCATGATTACACAACGAAATTCAAGTTATACCTGTAAGAAGTTTGATATATTTTGATGGTGATAAGATACTCGGTCTCTAACGCTATGTAGGCTATCTCTGGACAGAAATTAAATAGATCCAGCGTTTGATAATTTAACGATTTCATGTCTTAAGGCACACTAGTACTCGTTGGGCTCGGCTGATTAGAATACTTTGTTGGAACTTCCACCTCGTCCGAAGGTTAAAGGTAGCAAGCCGATAGTGTTTTTGAATACGGATATGGCGGTCTCAAAAACACTGGGCATGATGCAAGTTGCGCAAGCTGATATGTGTTAAGGCGGGAACTGCCCAGCGCCAGGCGTCCTCCGCAACGCTAGCGTGTATGGCGAATACCACGCGTATGGCGATACAGGGCGTCCCGAGAAGGTGCAAAAGAGAATCCTCGCTATCAAAGCAGGGGATGCGTAGTAAAGAAAAGCATTACTTATGGGGTCACTCTATTAAGAAACAAAATTCGGCTTCAGGTGTAGTTTTGTTGGACTTTCCGGCGTGCAGCCGAAAGTGCCCACTTTCAAAAGAGGGGGGGGGGGGTAAATGGCATACGTTGCCCTCCCTACTTCTGACAGTGGGGCGAAAAAAAAAGTAATTATTGCGATAGCAATTATATGGACAATCCAGGCGGATTTCTGCCATCGTCGTCGTCGTGATGTTCCGTATAATGTCCAAGGGCATCGTCACCGCGCGCCGTTGCCGCGCGTAAGGGAGAAAAGCAGGGCGTCTGCCGTCGCGCGCGAGGCACTGGAGGCATGCAGGGAGGGTAGGGGGGGAGGGTTTTTCTACTCCGGCGGCGGCTGCGTATGGCACGGCCGCCCGGCCCTATATTGAAAGCGATCTGCCATGAGTACAGGGCTAAATAGCTTCGTGTGAGCTCTGTTCTCGCCGCTTATTTCGCGTTGAAGCGAGAGGCAGCACGAAGGTCAATCCGCTCGCTGCTGCTGCCGTGCTTTCTCACTCCGGCGTTTTGACAGCGTGCATGCATGCTGTGAGATGCATGCAAGTTTGCTTGTGCAATCGTGACACCATGCTTGTTAATTAGTAAGCGAATATTTACAAGTTTATGCGGTAAGAAATCCAGTTTAGCTCTGTCGAATATAGTTGCGTAACTTGCGTTACTTGCATGCCGTTGTTGTATAGGGAGTTTTAGATTTTGCCCACCCAACCTTATGGGACGCAAATCGCCGGGCGTACAAAAGCATGGAGTGGGGCTTTGGGTACGCAAATACGCTTGGGTGCTCTATAAGTTTCTCGATATCTCCGCCTCTATGGGTCTGGACGGTGGTCTCGCATCGTGAAGGCAAACAGGCAAAATTTCAGAAATAATTGTTTACGAAAAAAAAGTTTATCTACGTTGAACCTGAAGTTTATTTTTCTTTCTTTGTTACAGAAAGAGGAAACAAGAGCTAAAGGCCATATGACCTGACAGAGTCTCTTGCTCCTACACTCTTCAACAAACGTACACCTTTTGGGTGTATATTTGCCACACAGCGATAATCGTCATCTGACTTGCTTGCATTTCCTTTCATGAAAACGCTTCGCTGGCTACTTTCCTGTCGAGAATGCTCTGTCATACTGATAACGCGCATGCTGTTCGTGACTTGGAAGTACCGGGCTCGCAGCGTTAAGGAAAGGAAATGCGGGCAAGACAGATGACGATTATTGTTGTGTGGCAGATATACGCCCCAAAGGGTGCAACTGCTAGAGTGTAAGAGTGTTCGGCATACATGATAAATCAATGCAGGAAAAAAGCAAATAAAACATAAGAACGAGTGAGTACGATGTAGAAAATACAAATAAACAAGCTATAGCTTTACATTATATAATTACTACATGAAAAGACATTCTATGCTTAAACATTTTGTTTTGTGTGTGTGTACATTCATATTACAGTGCAGACTAAAACATACATACATAATGCATAAAAAATGTTAGTCCAAATAATTTTATAAGTAATTTGAGAATGTAAGAGAAATTTTTTTATACATTGTTTAAGATGAGGTGCATTGCTCAGTGGTTATGGTGTTGGGCTGCTGAGCACGAGGTCGCGGGATCGAATCCCGGCCACGGCGGCCGCATTTCGATGGGGGCGAAATGCGAAAACACCCGTGTGCTTAGATTTAGGGGCACGTTAAAGAACCCCAGGTGGTCAAAATTTCCGGAGTCCTCCACTACGGCGTGCCTCATAATCGGAAAGTGGTTTTGGCACGTAAAACCCCAAATATTATTATTATTATTAAGATGAGGTGCATAAAATCAATTGTTATTCAACGATGTTTAGTAGCCTAGCTGTTTGATAGTTTAGATCCTGACGTCCATAGTTACTACGCATAAATGGTATTGTTCTGATTTGTTTACGTAATGAGTATCGAGAAGGAGAAGTGGGTAGGCTGACAGCATGAAGTCTGTGTTTTTTTATATGGATGAGTAATCTACAATAAAAAAAATTTATTTGCTCGGATCAACTCTAGAAAGCCTTAGGTGATAGCGTTATCAATATATTTCGTTACGTTGATGATTACCTGATTTTCTGCTATAGGGAAGAATTCGATTCCGCTGCTCCCTCGGTAAGTGAGCAATTTAAACTTTATGGAGGAGGATTAATGTTTACCAAGGAATTTCCACAGCGACGCGTAATTCAGTTTCTTGACATTTCCTTGGTCTTCGAACAAAATCACGTTTGTTGGCAGTACTCCCCAAGATCTTCGAAGCCGTTGCTAAACTTTCAATCCAAGCATTCCAAAGTAGTAAAAAACGGAATTGCTATGTCGTGCCTTAAGTCTTCTCTCACCAGATCCTGCATGCACAAAATGAGCGCTGTAGAATAATTAAAGGGGCTACGACCAACGCTCTGTGGAGGTCACTTCGCGAGTGCGACTACAAAAAAACTGAACTGCTGCGTGAGACTCTTTCGGGCGGCGGCGTATACAGCGGCCGCGCACGCAGGAGCCTCGAAGGAACGATTCTCACTCGTCGGGGTTCGCTTCAAGACTGAACGTTTATTTTACAAAAGACATCGCAGTGACTAGAAAGGAAGAGAAAAGAGAATACAAAATCCAAGTTGTCCGTTGGCCGCACTGACGCCTTCGTCCTTCTCGGAAGCGCCGGCCATTTGCGCCCAGCAGGCGGTCCGCCGAAAACGCGGGGCACGGATCAGGTTGCGGGTCGAGGCGCCGGTCGGGACACCAGCCCAGCGGGGCGCCCCCTCGTCCGTTCGCCGGCCCCCCCAACCATGGTTGCAGCTAGAAACGCGCGACGGTCGCTACCAATTCTTAACAAGCGCCAGTTTTAATGCGCAGGTCCGGCGCCTATTAGAAGCAGGTTATCTTAGCAGTGGCCCTTGTGGCTGAGCGCCCAAAGAAGTCGGTTTCGAAGGGGACGGACGTGATTATAGAAAGCAGTAAAAGCAAAAAAGAAAAAAGAGTAGTGACTATTCCGTACATTCATTCAGTGCCGTACAGGCTTAACAAAGTTGCAAGTAGATGTGATGTTAATGTTGCTTTCACTGCTCCCAATAAGCTATAGGTAATATATGCGCTGCCGTACAGAGGAAAAAGGAGCAGGCAAAAGGCAAAAAAAGAACAGATATTTGTCCAGTGAAGCACAATAAGAACAACAGTTTTACTGACTGTCGTATGGGTGTGGTTTATAAAATTCCCCTTAGCTGTGGCCAGTTCTACGTAGGGCAAACGGGACGGTGTATCAATCAGAGGCTAATGGAACATAAAAGGTCGTTAACCGGTGGATCGCCTTCTAATCTTTCCCTACATTGCCAAGATTGTAACTGCACGCCAGAGTTAGAATGCGCAATATTGTACAGGCATAAGACTGAAGATGCGCGTCTTATTGTAGAGGCATGGTATATCTATAATGGCGGAAGCGCATGCGTGAGTCAGCCTTCGATTACATTACATAAGGAAGAGATTAAGTGCCTTAACAGTTGTCTCTCGCGTAGACCGGCACATATACCCGGCTGACATGTGGTGATACCATTCCTGAGCTTGCGCAGATGAGTTTTGTGTCTTCTTTCTTTTTTCGCCTCAGTGCTCCCTTCAGTTGATAGTCGGCGTTCGTGTTGTCCACTTCTCTACTCTTGTGTCCTGTCTGCACGCCTCACCTCTTTTTTGCATTATCAATCCTTAACAACTAGCTCAGCTTTCTGTCGTTCTAAACTTTATCTCTATTTTTTTATTTTTGTGAAAAGCACATCTATCCACGGCTTTCAAATTTTTTGGGGTCGTTTTGTAGCACTATGTTGTGGGAAGGCTATGTCGTAGCAATCGATTGAATCGAAAAATGAATTGTATGCTTTATTTGGGTCGCTTTCAGTTAGCTAAGATTCCCAGTTATTTTCACAGTTAAGAAAGCGAAAATAGGCTAGCGCCGTTGTACCGATGAGGCGGTAGGAATATAATAATAATATTTGGGGTTTTACGTGCCAAAACCACTTTCTGATTATGAGGCACGCCGTAGTGGAGGACTCCGGAAATTTTGACCACCTGGGGTTCTTTAACGTGCACCTAAATCTAAGCACACGGGTGTTTTCGCATTTCGCCCCCATCGAAATGCGGCCGCCGTGGCCGGGATTCGATCCCGCGACCTCGTGCTCAGCAGCCCAACACCATAGCCACTGAGCAACCACGGCGGGTGGTAGGAATGTACAGGTAATAGTCGCACGCGGATTTTTCGCTCCTAATTGATTTTAAAAATTATGTGGCCATCACGTATCAGACTTTGCAGTGTAGCTTTGAAGCATGTCTTTTGGCATGAACTGCCATGTTCGGAACAACGCATGCAACTTCTGCCAGTCGCTAAGCGAGTTCGGCGCGCTGACTTCAAAGCGGCGTTTGTGAGCTAGAGTGATATTCCGAATAAGAAGCACTCTTCAGCCATATATACTGTGTGTTCGGAAAGCCCAGTGATCCATATTGTGCGTGGGTCGGCAGACACAGTCAAGCAACGCCTTTATAACGAAGCGCTTGTGATGTCCAAAATCCTTCGTATTGCAGGCCACTTCGTTGAACAGGTCGCGCATCATATGCCGCTCGCTATAGAACAGGCTTAGGAGGGTAAGCAAAAGAAAGCTTGAATTTGACATTAATTCAAAAGATTTAGTTGGTGAAAAAAAAAAGCATGCAATTTTCTTCGTCCGACGGAATGCGTCACTGCACCCTATGTGGCCGGCCGTGCGGCCCGCTGCATGGGCTGTTGCTTTTTTTAGCACGGGTCGAGAGAAGAGGATGTGTACCATAGCGACTGCGGAGTTGGGACCCTCCCGCGCCGTCATTGTGGTGTCGACCGCTGTCCCCGCGCACCGCAGTCAGTGGCGGCTGAGCAGGACGATGACGGCGCCACTACGTTGTAAAGCAACAAATCAGCCGTCGGGACGCTTACATTTCTTCGTTTTACGGGTAAATTCGTTGTAGTGATCTTCGCTGTGGTACACAACACACATAAAAGCTAGGAATTCGGCCGGGACTAAGGAATCCTTTATTATACAGGTGTAGAGACGTTCGACTGTGTACTGTAACCATCATAGCGGTCATAAAGACAGGGTTCGTCATTCAATATCTTTGAAATTATCAGACCATTGTAACGGTTGAATAAAGCTTGCTCGAACCAGTAACGAAAAGCTTTCACGGCAATTTCATTCTCGCAAGAAGTTTGCCAACTCTCCTTTACCCCCTACGCAACAAAGAGCTGTGGGACGATGCCCTCCGCGACGGACCTCCCGAGGTCCTCCGAGCTGTGATACAACGGGCTCGAAACATCGCCGGAATCATCTTAGGGACCCTGGACTGACGGTTCCTCCCACACTGCTCTCGCCATTCAAATATTATTAATAAAGATGTTTTACTATCTTAACGACCGCCTCACTTCCACTTTAGGTTTCGTGTCGAGTATTGCATACACAGTCGGAGGGAGCTCGTTTATTACCACTCCTCTGTGGCTGTGAAACTGTTCGCTGTTAGAGAAGTTTGTAAGAAGTGGATCATGCGACATAAGGAACAACGCACAGTATTAGCGTTCCGGCTATAACTCTTGTTTTATCGAAATTATCATGAAACAAATTATCTTACAATTAGCCGCTAAGATGACTGTAACATTACGCCGAGTTTCATCTACTTTTCATAATTACGTAGCTCACAGTGAAGTTGTGAATATTGTGGAATTCCCGTGGAATTCACTATATGGCCTTCTACGGGAGGGAAACGGACATCCCCAATGTTTGTTTTAATAAAACTCTAGTCCTTCAAGTTTTCATTCAGCTGGTTAACTAGGAAATATGCTCAGTCGAAAATTACAAACACGTGTTTTGTTTCGTGCAATCCTTTGGCTGCGCCCCGGTCAACGCATATCGTCGCTCGCGTCGGGTTTCGCTTTAACCGCGACATGCGTCCTATACACACTGTTGCTACCAGTAGGCGTTGTTTGCTGTGGTTGCGTTATACTCGGCTAGGCGACGTTATCGGCAGTTTCCATGGGGCTCTCGTATGGGCCGGACGCGTCTCAGCGAAGACTTTCAAATTTTTTTTTAAAGGTTGCCTGGCAGTTAGCACAATTCTAGTTCATGAGCTGGTCTACTCGAAGAGGTGGACATTACTTCCACAAAAGAATTTGAATGCATAATCGCCTAATTAACAAAACTTCACACTAATTAAGTTTCTAACTGATTACCTTATGGCCGATATTGCAATTTACCAATTCTAGCCGTGGAGTTCGCAAGGCGGATACACTTGGAACGAATTCTCAGTATGACACCAGTTTCAAGATATTAATATACATTGGCGTTCCAGTCACTTCTGTGCTTCAATGCATGAAACGACGTTTTGTTAAGAAAGCAAGTGGAACGCCAATGCATTTCTCCGCAAAGTTCGGGAATTAATATCTCGAAATTGGTGTCATACTAATAATTCATTTCAAGCGGATCCGCCTTGCGAACTCCACGGCTAGAATTTGTAAATTACAATATCGGTCATAAGCTAATTAGTTAGAAACTTAATTAGTGAATTTCTGCTAATTAGTCCAGTATGCATTCCAATTTCTTTCTTTTTTTTGCAAGTAATGCCCGCCTCTTTGAGTAGACCACCTCACCAACTAGAATTGTGCTATCTACCAGGCAACCTTTAAAAATTTTTTTGTCTTCGCTAAAACACCCGGTATATACATAGATGTAGCGATTGAGGTAGAACATACCACAGCTTTGCTGCTCGTCATTCTTCACAGAGTGGAAGGACTGATGATTTTTTCCTTTACTATTTTCTTTTAAATGCCTAAGCATTTCTAGCCTACCCAACGAGGAAACCTGTCAGTCATGTAAAACGAATCACTATAACTAAAGTAATGTATAAAAAACATCACGCAGAAACTCCACTGGAGTTGGTGGTGGTGAGTTTCAAACATACGACCCCACGCACTGAAGCCGAGTGTGTTAACCACTGTGTTCAACACCCACGCTTGCAGAAGGTGAATATATCTGAACCATATGAATGTGTTGCACCAGCGGTACAAAACAAATGCCAAAGGAGAACAGTTTCCATGAAGGCTTTCTTGAATGATTTGGTGATGGTGGAATAAAAGCCATCTCTAGGATCACATGTAGACCCGACTTGAAGCATTGTAGACTTTAGGAAAATTAAGATTTTGCGAAAATTTAATGCGAAACATGCCACATCCCCGATGCGTTTCGGTGGTCGCAGGATACGCCTTCCATTCGGGCGTTACTTCAACGACCGAAATACCACCGATCTCTCAGAGCGCATGCCCTTTGCTTCGCGCAACAGACAGATAAGCAGTCAATGAGTTGATAAGGAATGATGAGGATTAAATGGGTCTCATCACGATTGATAATGATTCGACGGGGATGGAAAGGTGCTAGAGAGCGATAAGGGCTTAGAATGGTCGGAGCAATTCTGATAAGAACCGATAAGGGTTGATAAGGACTGAAAAGACTTGATAAGGGGCGGATCATGTCCGATAAGGCTGATAACGACTGATAAGGATCGGATGTCCGATAAGGTAGGTAACGACCGACAAGTGTTAATAAGTGTTTATACTGGTCGGATCAAGTTTTATAAGGTCGATAATGACACCGGGTTGCGTGGTGATGAGCAAGTGGCAGAATGCTCACGTATACTTAACTCCAGGGGATTTTCTGCGTGATTCTTTTAAAGCCTCTTTTTCCTTAGCTTTCCGAGGCACTCTCTTCTTTATCGCTCTTTCCTCGGTGCGGGTAATAGAGTTACACGCCGCCTTGCGCTCAAAACACGATTTGATCACGTCAAAAGCTCCATAAGCAGCAAAAAATGTGGGACACGCGAGCTTTGTTGCCCAAGTCGCCCTGTGAAACGCGATGTTCGCTTGCAAATGCGACTGGAAAAGACGCGACCACGGATGCTATCGACGAACGCGCGAAATGCGAACAATAATAATAAAAAAAATGAATAAAAAATTCACCGACGATTACGACACTCCCTAGTGCGAAATTTGAGCGCAGCTTTATACGTGTTTTCATTTCGCTGTGTGTTGGCTGACGCGGACGATCTGTCTCGTGCGGCACGTCGCACATGGAGCTAAGTGTGGCGCGACTGCCTCGCTAATCGGGATATCGCGAGAGGCAGCGCGTGGGTGCCGCGTGGGCGCGATTCACAGCAGTCGCCGCCTCCGCTCATGCAGCGCTTTGTTTCCATGTATGGTTTCGGTGGCGTCATCAGCGAACAGACGACGCGCGCTACTCTGGCCTCATCTCGTAGCCATCTTCGCCGCAGACCCCGTCTTGCGCGGCACTACGCTTTTCTCACACTTCCGCCATACCCTACTCCTCCGCTTTCCTCCTCGCGCTCTCTTCGCTATTGCCGTCTTTCATCCTCCGCTGCGCTCCGAGCTCGCTTTTTCATCCTTTGTTGTGCTCATTCGCTTGCTTACAAGGGACACCGACGCTGATCTCTGTGGTACCCCGCAGTTAATAGAGACTTTTAGCCTGTCCGCTATTCCGGTAAACGGGAGCGGTTTGGGCGGATTACCGGATTTGCGGGGGCGTAAACGTGAGCGGCCAGAGCGGCGCAGCCGCCTGGTAGCGTAGAGTTCAACCAGACAAACACAGAGCTAAAACTGCAGTAACCCACTATATCCTGCTTCGCTACTGGTGCAAATTTTTGGCAGCGGCGTAATTGTGAACACGATTACGCCACTGTCGAAAATTTACACCAGCAGCTAACCAGAATGTAGTAATTAGCTTTGTGTGGTTGAGCTTTGCGCTACCAGCTGGCGCCACTAATCTGACCGCTCACGTTTACGTCCCCGCTAAACCGGCAAACCGCCCGCGCTTGCCAGATACCGGACACGCTAAAAGTCTCTAATATTGCTGCACGATGAATTACTGTGATCAATGACAACCTTTTGCTTATGCGCCGATAGATAACTAGAAAAGAAATCAAGTGAGTTATTTGCGATTCCATAGCCATGCATTTTTTCTAGTAAAATGGTATGACTAACTGCATCAAATGCTTTCTTAACGTCTAAAAATACTACTATTACTATGTTGTTTTCATGCAGTGGGGAATTAATATAAAGCATCGAAACAGCAGTAGAAGTGTACCTGTTGGCAAAAAAACTATGCTGTTGGGGACAAAGAATGTTACGATTACGCAGGAAGTGTTTAATTGTGACGCAATTAATGTTTCGAATGTGGTGTTGGTACAACTCGGGACAGATATCGGTCTGTAGCTGTTAGGGAGGTTCCTGTCACCAGATTTGTATACTGGTATTACTTTAGCAGATTTAAGTATGTTAGACTAATTCTTAGAAGAAAATGCATGGTTAAATATGTGGCACAACGGACTGCACAGAACATCAATGTTTGCCTTTAGAATTTTCGGAGGTATGGTGTCATCGCCAGCCGTCTTGTTGCCTGGTAACTTGTTGATAACCTGTCTGATGTCATCTTCAGTTACATGGCGTAGATGAAAATTATCGGCAACAGTACAGGGTGCACTTAAATTGGGTATATGAGTAGAGAAACCGAGAGACAAACCGCGGATATGAGAGTCAAACCGCTGCCGCTGGTCACCGCCAACACTGCTGAAGATGAGGATGGATGGATGGATGGATGGATTTTATGAGCGTCCCCTCTGGAACAGGGCGGTGGGTTGTGCCACCAAGCTCTTGCTATTATAATGCCTAATGTCCTACCTAGGTTAAAAAAGAAAAACACTATGAATTCCCACAACCAAATTTTCTGATCCCCTATTGTGAACTTTGCTTTTGTATGTCTCTGTTTTTTTTCATTTCCCTACTTGCACCAATCTTCCAATCGCCTCTTACTAATCTCTATTGTGGACATGTTTACTTTTCCACTGCTCTTGCTGAACCCAAGGGCTTCAAGGAAGCCAGTGGTGCCTGAATCGACTGCTGGGCAGACATCTTTACATTATAATAAAACATGCTCCATCATTTCCCTAGCTTTACCGCAGTCTCCTAAGCACATGCTTCTTCTCCCTTCTTATATCTCACTTTATAGGTGTGCGTTCTAAGGCATCCCGATCTCGCTTCAAAAAGTAATGAGCTTCCCTTTGAGTTATCATAAAACTGTTTCTTTCCCGATTTCGTTTTTTCCTCTAAAGTAGTTACTCATGGCAGGTTTCTTTTCCATTGCCACCACCCACGAGATTATTTTAGCCTCTCTGACTTTCTGCTTGAGGGCAATTAAATCCAGCGCCATCTATGATCCTCTTCACAAAATCACGCTCGCGCTGGACACTACAGGAAATGGCTTATCAGGCGAGTTGGCACTCCTTTCTGTTTTACTCCGTGGTAAAGGGTGCTGTGTTTTAGCAGACTTTGACATGTAAAGACGCTGTGTTTTAGCAGACTTTGACATGTGCGCAAGCACATGGCAGCCTGGCACCCTTGTGGTAAAGGGGTCCTGAACCACCCCTCGAGCTTGGTGAAAAAACACAGTCCACGGATAGCATATGCTGCTGTGAATATCTCAGCCAAATTTTGCAGCCATGTGCGGCACCTGGAGCTCACAAGCGGAACATGGTCACCTTTTTCTCAAACAATCTCGTTTCAACAGAAGCCTATATTTCGTCATATATCAGATTCGCATATGCGGCTGCTATGGGCACATAGCTGACATGAATCAACAAGGGTGTTAGAATCAGGGCTCTTTTTCCTACCGTTACGCAGTTTAATGTGGGCCTGCTTGCACCATATGCACCTACATTGTATTTGGCTTAAGGTATCTTTATACAAACTACATACTACTCATTCAAACTGTATTTGGCATCATAACCATTTTTCATTGTGTGCAATCTGTGCAGTGAACTGCATAATGTGGTATGTTTTTGTAAGTGTTTCTCATCTTCCAAGGTGGCGCTCAAGTCAGCGTTGAACTTATGCCACAGGTTGTGCCTAGAATTAAGCCATGAACTTGGATATCTGCATGGTACAAGTGCTTTGCATGCTTTGGCTTTGGCCAGGCACATTAGTTAGCTCACATCTATGCTTGTATATGTCATGTCATATGTCAGTCATATCATTTGTACCTAGCGCTCTAGGTACGAAGCCAGGCAAACATCTGAAGTATTCGTCAACCCCTTAACTGCCATGGATGAGATAACTCGCCATCATAAAAAGTGTTCTCTGGTGCCTCTGACGAGTGAACTTGTGAATTTTTGGCAATTTTTGCACATGTGCATGTGTTCAGTTTCTTGCAGTTAACACAAGAAAATAATGCACAAATTACTTTTGCCAGATATTTGGACTTCTGAATTTTTTTTTTTGAATTTGTCACATTTAAGTTTTTTAAGGTGTTTAAAGACCACATCTTTTTCAGTGGCATAAACACTCTTGGTATTACAGCTAGGTAAATTAAGTCTGGTTCTACAGTGACATGAAAAATTTAGCAAGTGTGCCATGATGAATTCTGTTCAGTGCAACACTTGTGATTGTTTGTTTGCAGGTGAACCTACTTTATGGCCATATGGATGCAGAGCGCTGGGGACGACTCAAGTTCCGACTGCTACAGACGCTGCTTCATGCACTACAGTTAACTCTTGGCTTTTTGGTGATGCTTATCATCATGCGCTACAATGGATGGATTGCCATCTCTGTGCTGCTTGCGTCAGGCTTGGCTCACCATTGCCTTAGCCGCCTTGTCATGCCTGCACGGTTGCTACCAGTGTCTGACTGACATGTCGTGGAAGAACGGTACACTGCTGGTGGCAGGGGGTGATGGACACAAAAACTCTTCACTGGAGGATCAGCTTGGTGCAGAACATTTTTGTGCGCTGCTTCAACTGCTTCTAAGGCAGTGCCTTCAGTTTTACCTCAAGCCTTCAGTTTTCTTTGTGGGTATCTTCTGGATGCCACTGCATGGAAAGACATCTCATTTTAAGATCTGAGCTGTGAGTGTGCCTGTGATGCCTGATGGGCTGCCAAATGCGTGTTCAATAGCACCGTTGTGCTTCAGTGAAAGTGAGTGGTGGAGCTCCCGGTCAACCATCGCATACTTGTGCAGCTGTGTTTACCTATGGAAAAAGTGCCTTCCACCAAGTGATGTACACATTTACTGTCATTTACTGACATTTATTTACAAAGGCTTCTTCGTTGTCATTTTGGTTGGTAAAGTCCAGATGGCACTTTGGGCTGCACCATCTTGCTGCTGGTGTCAAATAGATACTTCCGAAACCGGAGGGCCACCTCGATGGGCTTTTGGTCTGCGGACTGTGGTGGGCGCTTACCACGCTCTCGCGGTAGCAAGGCACACAGCTCTGTAGACGGTTCACCTGCAAACCACGCAACCTATCATAAGGCCTCCATGGTAGCTGGTCCAACCACCCAACTCTGTACTGGCCTGCGGCTTTGCCAGGTGGTTTTAAAGGTCATCAGTAGATAAAACATCAATTTGTGTACAGAAATACAATTAAAGTGTTATCAACAAATAAAATCGCCAAAAAAAATAAGCCTGCATTTCAGTACATTTTCAAAGGCCTCTTTTTTTTTTTTCTACCTCTCACAGCGTGCCCCTTAACATGAACATGTATAGCTCTTAGCATGACTTGAAAAGCCAACCAAAGCACTGACCATAAATGCGCACACGCACTTTGCCACCTTGGCCAAAGGGGCCTGCCAAAGTGCCCCAGTCTCCAGTAGCAAGCTTCACCCAGAGTCCATGGAAAGCAGCTAAGTCAGATCCCTTGGAGAAAAGTGAGCGCACCACCAACTCGTCTTCACTCAGTACGCGATCCAGAAGGCCCTTGCGACTTTTTTCCTGCATGTTGAGATACACAAAGCTATTGCAAATACCATCAGACACTGTCTTCATTTGGAGTTTGGGCAACTTAGGTATGCTCAATGCAAATCTACCAAATGGAAGGTAAGCATTTAGCAGCAGAGTAATCACAAGCTCTGTGCTTCTGTGAATCATAGTGTACATTTCACAATTTTTACGAGTATGAATGCAAATTTTTAGAACCAAATTTCACATAAAAACAAATATTCATGTACTGAGTGGAATACATTTAGAACATTTTTAAAATATTCTTCAAACGTCAAACTTATTGGTAGTAGACTTTCAAATAGAATGGCCTACATGTCGTTCTTGTTTTTCTTCAATGTTAACACACATTAAAGTACGTCTCGAGACACTGCTGCATTGTTACTAAGCATGGCCCAAGGGCATGGAAGTTACGTAGAGTAATACAGCAGAAAAGCTTCCAAGGCATTTTGAGCTTCCGATTACAGTACTATTACCAAAATTTTCAAGCACTTAATTCTGATTATGAATGTGCACTTTATCAGTTTACATGAATCTTCAGCACAAAGAACACGAATGCATGTTCCTATTACAAGTAACCGAAACAGACAAGGTTGTAGATACCTTTCACATTCGTATTTGTGCAAACGCCACATGCCTGACTGCATCAATCGTATCATGACATTTAAACAAATTAAAGAGCTCCAAGTATTTGAGTTTTCACAGTGACCAAGTGAAGTGGAGTTGTTCACCCACCGTGGTTGGCTTGGGAGCTATGGTATTGCACTGCTAAGCATGAGGTCGCAGGATCAAATCCTAGCTGCTGTGGTAGCATTTCTATGTGGGTGAAACGTAAATACACCCATGTCCCATGCATTGGGAGCACATTAAGTATCCCCTGGCTGTCAAAATTAATCTGGAATCCCCCACTATGGCATGCCTGATAATCATATCGTGATTTTGGCACGTAAAACCCCAGAATTTAATTCAAGTGCAGCTGTTCATCTGAGTTTCAGTTATTTCAAGGTGCTATCTTGCTATAGTGGACCCAATGACTGCTGCTACTGGAAAGAACAACCTATGTGCAGCATAACTGGCAGTTGCAGTTCGCCTGGAGCTTTTTGTATAAGGCAGTACAAGTCTTGGTTGTTTCTTGATGATATGAAGCTGCTGACGTTCTGTAACGATGGCTGTTTACCTTGTTCTGTTTGTTGCTAATCTTGGCTTACACACATTCGCATATTTGAAAGATATTCGGGAAGTACTAAACAAAATTATTGCTGCCCCTCAATTTTGAGCAGTGAATTGAGCAGCCTTCATATCTGATTTGTTCAAAAAATCCAAATATTGGCACATTTCAAATGCTTTCTAAAATCTCAGAAGTAGCTTCACTTTCTAAGAGTGCTTGTCTTGAATGGAGTACAAACACAACTTAGTACCACTTTGCAGTAAAAAGGAGTACTTTACACTAGAAAACTAAATCAACCTTGAATCTCCTAACTACACGAATAAGGATGGAATAGGGCAGAAGTCTGGGATGTCTAAAAATCTGCTTTATTTTTTGCTTATGACTGGCTGGCAGCTATTGAAAAGCAGGACACACTCGATGCAGGAGGCATGACATAAGTTCATTACTATAGACAAAGGGTTCCTAGGTGCATGGTCAAAGATTGTCTTTTTTACCTCCAGAGAATGTGAACACTGAAGCATGAAATCAACAGCAGTTAATTCCTGTGCAGGACTTCATTTGTCTCAGCACCTGCCAGTGGCCAACTGCAGCCAAAATGCAATGCACACATATTGTGGATGTACAGCTCAGTTTTCCCCAGAGCCTATTGTGAAGAAATGGCTGCTGCTCAATGTTTGCAGAAATCTACACTGAGGCATAGTGTTGTGCTACAAGTACCGTAGTGAATCCAGTAGGAGGGTGGTATAAACGTCTCATACAGAGGGAGATATTATGATCCAGCGAAAAGCAGACAGAAAGGATTTTTTAAAGACCCTGGGCCTTCTTACTTGGATCTGTGATACACATGGATTGTGAATGGTTCCAGTAAGTAATATTGTCCTGCTGGAACGTGTCGAGTATGCTCAGCTGCTCAGCAGCAGGTGCAATAGAAGCCGCATATGCAAAGCAACTCCTGTGATTCCATAAAAATGCCTTGTACTAAGGCAATGAAAGCTCCCGCTGTAACTAAGCATAAAGCACAAAATGTTTTGCAACAATTTGTGTCCATGAGCAAAAGTAGCAGGTGAAAATAAAATAATGGTGACTTCTGTGATAAAAGGGGATGGTAGCGGAACTGTGCTCATAAGACTTGAAAACTAATACCTCGTGACTAAGTATGGACCATAAGTGTGGAGGAATGATGTCAATACTAGTCCACAATAAAGTCAGTGTTTACAAGAACTGCTCAAAAGGTTAGGCTGGTTACAATCATTAATAAAAGTTTGCGGGACATAGTACAAAAACCTACTATTTGTAGATCGGAGTGTCTGTTGGTTAACTTGGTAGGTGACCCGCAGTAAATGATTGTGAATTTTACTCTGACATTTAAACAGTGTGGCTGAAAATTATAAAAAGCTAAAGTATTTTTCTGTACCCTCGTGACAGTGCAGAAGGACTAATATTGTGGCATTTAAATTAAGTCGCAGTGTAACTTGATAACGAAAGAAGTTGGGTGAAGAAATGGGTGGAAAGTTCACTTGGCAGGTAGGTCCAACTTATGGATAGCCGGTTGCCAATATTCTTGGAAAAGAAACATGTAACCAATGTATTTTCCAGTAGTTGAAGGAGCCTGAAACTTGGAGGCTAACTAAGAAGGTTGAAAGCAAGTTTAAAAAAATAGATATGGTAGCATGATTAGATAGCAAAAACAATCGACAGAATTCTAGCTGGAATGAAAAAGTAGCAGACCTGGGCAAGCCATGCATGTCGAGAGCAGATAAAAGTGGTGATAAGAGAAAGAACGGATATCTCCTTCAGGTGCCAATTCATTTTGTCTATTAAAAATTTAGTTCCACAATGCTTTTTGCATCTTTAGAATCATAAAAAGCATAGGGCTGCAGAATGAATTAAGGATTTTCAATTCCTCAGTGAGTTTTGACAAGTTTACAGAATGTGCACTCCATGTGAGAACTGTAAATGAACATTAGACATGAGAACATAAACTATTTCATGCCTAGCATACTTGGAAAGCCATTTGAAAGATATATATGCTGTATGTAAAACATTGTGAAAAACAATGAAAGAAGTAGACCAACTACATGATGAGTCGCCGATACTGAGATACTGACATCTAGAAGTCTACTGTTGTTTACTAAAACAACTTATATAATTTAACACATTGTTTTACTAAAACAACTTCTACATACTGGTCAAACTTAAAAGTCCAGGTCTAATAAGAAGTGTTTGAAGGTGTTAGAAACACATTTTAAACATCGTTATTTTCATCAGTGCTATTGCTTTTAACGCACTGTCTTGGGAAGTACAATTGTGCACACTGTGCCAAAGGGGATATTAAGAGAACAGAAGCATTGCTCAGAGTATAACAGAATTAGGTGAATTTACGTGATTGAAAAATTTGCTTGATGGTGTGGCTGGCATATGGCGACTGGAGAAACTTCAGTCCTACAAGGGGCCTAATCAGGCTCAAAATGATCATGAACTGCCTTCAGGTGCACTTTGTGAGCCCAAAAGTACTATAGGTCTGTTTCAGAGGGCACAGCTTATGCAGACACAGCTTCTCATTTCTACATGCACAGCAACAATGTAACAAATTGGTGGATTCATCTTGCAGTGCAAAATATTTTCAAAATCTCCCGTAGCACTTCTCTCAGCTGTAGCCTTCATAAAGGCAAGCTCCGCTGAAAGAGGAGACAAGAGATATGCGCTGGCCCTCTGTGAAACAGCGAACATGCTTCCCCCTTGTATACCTTCTCTGCTAAAAAGTCATGGCTGGCACTGTTATTACATGGTTTTAGTTGGCCGTCCGCAACCACCCACGCACGCAATGTGCGAGGTTGTGCGCACGTAGCAAAGTGCATGCACAAAATGGCAATAGTTAGCCGGACACAAAAGTTGACAAAGGGATTGCTGACTTGCATGCGCAGCATCCTGTAGTGGGCTATTCAGCGCCACCATATGCCACCTTCTGAAACTGTATAGCCAATATCAGCCGCCACAAAGTCAAACCACAAGCCAGAGTCGTATCTTCAACAAGAGCCATATCGAAAAATGTGCTCTCGTTGACACACGGGAACACGCAAAAATGTCCTGCAAAGCCTGCAGAGACAGCTTCAGGAGCATACAAGAGACCATGCGTGCTGCTGTGCACGAGCACTGTTGCCTTGATGCTTCAGCTTGTGATTTTCACTAGGTCATAGAAAAAGAAAAACGTTTGGCACTAAATTTTAAAAGCTTACATGTGCACCAACACATGCACAATGGCAATTCACTTCGAAGAGGTACCCACTAAACTAAACTGCAAACTAAATGCAATTTCACTTGAGTTAAAATTTGAGTCGCCAAGCAGTTCCAATGTTTCAAAGCAAAGCTTTTTGGAAGATATTGTAACATAAAGAAAACCCGACTCTCCCCCCATTGATCATACCAATGCATTTTAATTATGCTATCTTTATTAACTACCCTGTCGTTCTACATCACTGCTCATGTGCATCACATCCAATTGAGACAAATGCCATATCAAGTCCCATTATAAAACCAGGGGCTGCTCACATTACTAGAGTGTTTAAAGTCACTGTATATGGTTCCCTGAGGGAGCCATATTAGGGGGACACAAGCGTTGGGGCCTGCTAGCGTCCCCCTAACCTAAAGCTCTCTACTCACATAACTGCACTAACAAAGCTCTGGGACACCTTCAACAGAACATTTCACATGAACCCTTGTTGCTCGAACAGTTGCTTTATACATTGCTAAGCTGTTTAAAAGTTGAATATACTGCATCAGTGTGGGACCGAAGCCATGAAAAGTTAGCATATTCATTACAAATAATGTAAGACAACTCTGGTTGCTTCATATCCTATTTAGCTATAATAGTACTACTGGCATAAGCAGCTTTAAATCTAGCCTCGGCCTACTGTCACTAATGCCCATTCATAAAGTGGCCCTATCTGTACCTCTTTCATCACATTTCGTATGCATCATTCTCTGCTGATGAACTAATTTTCCCTCACTGTGTTTCACCTTGGCTACATCATCATCACACAGTTGGAATTCCATCAAGTGGAACTAATGCCTTCTTTCAGCCATTCCTATCGCATACATCCAAAAAATGGCATCACCTCCTTCATATGCTGCCACCATAGTTGACCAAGAGCATTTCAAGAATTTCTTAACCAATACATTGTTTAACAAAGCCATTTCCCAGTCAAATAAAACCATTTAGTCCAAGTGTGTTTTTCAATGAGACCCAATTGGTTCCACATGGACGTCATTGAAGCTTGAAATGCCAGTTGGTCCTAAATGGACTCCATTGGAAGTCACTGGATGAGTAACCTTGTGAAACAACAAAATAGTTTATAATAATACTAATGCCATAATTTTAATGTGACTTCAATAAAAGAGATCTGTAGTTAGGTGTGGTCAAAGGGGGGAAGCATCAAGCTTTTTATGAAGCCTGCCTTAAAACTTTACCAATTTCTCTTGAACCACTGGCACCACTTCCTCAACCAAATTTTGTTTACATATATACGGCACCTGACAGAGAGATGTGGTAGAGTGGTGAACGGTGGGTATGTGATTGAAGAGAATTGCCATAGTGTGTTCATGCATCTGTAAGTATTACCTTTTCTTCCTTCTTTCACTGAACGTAACTATACCTCTGCCTTTGGCCCTGAGGGTGCACTACATAAATAAATGAATAACAAACTGCCATTCACTGTTCTGTAGCACTACCCCTGGCGGCAAAAGCGCCGTCCCGGAGCGACTAAAGGCCGGACTTGGAAGCAGTGCAGTTGGCCTTGACCCTACTGATGTGCACGACACACATTTTAGTTGGTAATTAGATATTCTAATTGGTGCTTCTAGAACCCTTAAATGACCAATTGGCCAACATGAATCTAAGTAGTGACTCCTTGGCCCCAAGTATGTGCTAATAGACAACAGTGGAACTGAATTACCCCAAACTGAATCCACAATACCAATGTTGTCCACTCAAAACAAACTGAACAAGGCTTTGGCTAGAGGTGTGCACCGAGACATCGGCGCAACGCCGCCGACTGTTTTCGCTGCACCGTCGTTGCCAACGTTTCTTGTCGGCACGATCGGCGTCCTTTTTTAAGTGAATCCAGCTCCGTTTGAGATTTTCTGTTGTCTTGCTTAAATCTTTTGCCTGTCTCAAGCATAGAATCATGTCAAGCAGGGGAGCAATGAATAACACAATACAAACAAAAGTAACCCTGGCCTCCACGCGTCTGCACATGCATGTCGTCACAAGTCAGCGCAACGTGGGATTCCGAAACCTCCAAAAGCATAATATGGCGTAACGAGAAGAAACAGCGGCCTCGATCGGTACGTCGGTATCACGGTTTGAGGGTCGTGGGCACTGTAGTTTCGGGTAGAATCGGCGATATGTGTGATAGCGGCATCAACGTGAGATGCAACTTGTAACAAGATAGAAATTTCTTGCCCCGATGTGTTTAAGATGTCGGTCGGAAGTTTACACATTATTCCGGCCATTGCATTTGAAGGAGTTTTTCTACCTTTCTACATGTAAAAAAAATTGCTTACATGCCTACTGCATGGTGCTGTATCTTTGTAGCATTCATACAAAAAGCTGAATGCAACTGACACCAATAGCTGCAATGAACTATAAAACAGTTTTGACGTGCACGTTAAAAAAGAACTTTTTTTTTTCTGAAATAATTGTGCATCCGAGCAATGCCTGCATTTCTACTAATCCGCACTTCGTTCATTCAACCTGGTGGCGACGAGTTAACAAATTGTGCAAATTTGTTTTCTACCGTATCATAACCAAGCTGAAAGAAAAGGTTCATCTGCTGCAGCAAAAAAAAAAAAGAGCATTTTGATTCTTTTTTCTTAAGGGAAAAAGGACGTTATCAGAAAAGTTATATAAGCAAAGGGTGAATAATATTTAGAACAAATGATTTCACTTACTGTCCAGTCGGGAATTTGCGTTATAACATCTGCTGATTGTTTGACAGCTTAAGGGCTGAACTCCGCAAAAGTTGGTCACAGAACAGGTCTGTTTTGTTTTACGTAAAGCATATTGCATAAACACAATGTCATTCAGAACAAGTGGAAGCAACGTTAACGTATCTAGAGAGTGCCACAAGCGCCGTTGCTGGCTTCGCAATTCTAGACGAATTCACTGACTCACTCTTTGCGCAAGGGAAAAATACCTCATTTAAACTGAGGCATAGCAAAAAAGAAAACAACTGCAACTACGACGCAAGAGCAAGGCTCTGCATATTTTTGGAGAAAGGAATACACAAACACACTCACCATAGATGCTTTTAGATATTCGCCTCTTTTTTTTTAATATATCGGCCGAAAAGCCAATATAGTTAACACTGGCAGCGTTTTGTATTTCTCTCACTTTCAACACCTGTGTGTTCGGTCCTCTCAGCCCTTAGTGTGGAAAGGCCAGAATTTCAAACAGTTTATCATAGTAGGATGTAGCGAAACGGCTTTTTAAATTTGTGGTTTCGGTTTCCACGCCGCCGCCACCAACCAAAAATGGCCGTGCGCCGCCGCCGACCATGCAGAATAAGTGCAGAAACGACCACCACGCCGCCGCCGGTCGAAACCGACACGGCGCAGACCTCTAGCTTTCCTCGAGGGACAGTCAATCCCGGAGAAGACGCTCATCAGGATATTAGGAATGTGGATACAATCGAACCAACGATGTACCCACACCCTAACACTACTTAAAACTGCAGCCAACCAAGTGGCCCACATGATAACGCGGGTCTCGCGGAAAAGACACGGCATGAAGGAAGCAGACACACTCAAACTGGTCAGAAGCCTGGTGGTCAGTACAGTGACGTACAGCCTCCCGTACTACCACTGTACGAAGCACGAAATGCAACAAGCGGACGCAATCCTGAGGAAAGCCCTCAAGACGGCGCTCCACCTACCGCAGTCAACATCGACCGCAAGACGGCGCTCCACCTACCGCAGTCAACATCGACCGACAAACTCCTGGCCCTGGGGCTACACAACAGTCTCGACGAGCTCCAAGAAGCGCTGATAATCGCGCAAATGCAAAGACTAAAGCTATAGGCAACGGGCAGAAGACTCCTGAGCAGATACGGCGGCGAAGCTACCATAAAGGAGACACAAAGCACGAAGACGATACCGGACGAATACAGAAACACCATCAAAGTAGCACCGATACCCAGCAATATGGACCCGAACCTACACATGGCACGAAGACAAGCAAGAGCAGAGTATGTACAAAGAACACTGGCAACTAGACACGACACAGTGTACGTAGACGCCGCTACCTACACTCAGGACAGAAACCACAAGAAAAGCAAATTCGCAACGGTGATCAACTCGGACCTAAAAGAAATCACCAGCGCATCAATTCGGAACTGTACGGTAGTTGAGGCCGAAGAGGCAGCCGTGGCTCTAGCGGCAGCGGAGGGCTACCGATCCAACAGGTCCTTAACCATACTCACAGACTCACAAGCAGCATGCCGCAACTACCTAAACGGCAGAATCAGCCACAGCGCGCTCCACATCCTCCGCTCAAGTGGCAAAACCGTCAACAACCAGGCCAAACACACGATAGTTGGGGTGCCGGGACATACCGACATTACGGGAAATCAGGAGGCCGATAGGATAGCTCGAGGGCACGCAACAAACCGAGTATCCAACAATCCCGACCCCGCTGAGGAACCCGAGCCGGTAGCCCAAAGCTATTCAGAGAGAGATACTAAACTACTACAGAGGCATCAGACGAAAATACCCGCCCTCACACAAACAAATAAATAGAGAAAACGCCGTAGCATGGCGACAGCTACAAACGGGAACATTCCCGTGCCTAAACATGCTAAGCAAGATCTACCCCACGCAGTACGAGAGCAAGTGCCCATGGTGTGGAGACAAACCAACCCTATACCATACCACATGGGCTTGCCAGAAAACAGAAGGGCTAGCCATAATAAAAAAACCCGAGTGCAGAACAGTGGGAGAGGATGCTATCCAGCGACATCCTGAAAGTTCAACAAGGACTAGTAAGGCGTGCACGCAGGGCAGCTACCCTCAGCGGAGCCCTGGTCTAGGGGAACCGACCCTGGAGAGAAGATGGAAGACTTTATCTGAAGCCGCAAAAATCACTGCAAAATAGAGCAAATAAACGTTTTTCATCATCATCATCATCATAGCTTTGGCTAAACACAATACGGTCCACTGCGTCCCGCCCCCCCTTTCTTTTGATGGACATATGGGCCAGTGTAGAACCCGAGTCTTTCAATGCTTACTCTCCTGAGCTCCAGAGCGCGGCCAGGCGCATGCATGTGCTATAAGCTGCGCTACCAACGGCTCGAACACTGCACCCTTGACCGGGATAAATACGATTCTATTCTAATTGTCTTCCTTTTTGCGCTTCGTCAGTGCTCCGAATAGCGCTCCGCGTGCGCTATCTGCGCGATCGGTCGGTCGTGAACAGTGGATGACAAAAAGAGAATAGAATCGAACAGAAGCCTCTTTACATAGTGGCTCGGACAGTGGCCCCTAAGCTTTTGATAAAGACTATGTGCAAGTATCAACAGGAAGTGCGGGGGCCTCAGTGAATACGACACGGGCACAAAGGCCGCGTCGCAGACATAATGCAAAATGCAGGGCGCGTAGGTAGTTCCCGGTTGTTCTGCTAGAGTTGTGAAATGTGGTCCTGCTAATGCTAAATGCACTTGCACCTTTAGGAGGTTTATGTTGGGTCAACAAAGAAGTGAAACAAGTACGCTCTTCCGTGGCGTTACATCGTGCTTCCTTTTCTGCTTTTGGGAGATCTCAAAAGACAATGATTATTTCTCTTTTCTTTTTTTGCCCTTCCTCGGTACCTCCGTCGCTTTGCGGTGCCACGAGTCTCGCGCTCGCTCCCTGACGCAATATGAGGCGACACCGGCATGTGTCTTGGCTGGAGGGTTGGGAAACGAGGCGCGAAAGACAGGCGCCATTTGAAACCAGCCAAGCTGCCTTTCTTTCGTTTTTTCCCCCACTCTCTCCAAGTGCGGCCTTGAGCGCGAGAGGCGCCCGTTCGATCGTTATTATCGTCAGCGCAAATCTATCGTACCCCGCCGCCGCCCGCGTGCTTCGCTGCATTGTCGAGCACAGAGCACGCACGATGTTGCGCAGTTACAATGCCGACAACCTTGCTAGCTCCTTGCACAAGCTTTTACGCAAGCGGTGCGGTGCCGTGCCCGTTCGTTGCACGATGTAGACGGGATATTCTAGAACAGTAGTCGAAAAATAGCTAGTGTAAAGACAGGTGCAAATCCACCTGGCACGAAATTCAAAGAAGAAAAAAAAAGGGGGGGGGGGCGAGAAAGAGTTCTTCAAACTCCCGCTAACCATTTAGGGTATTTACCGCACTAGCCAACCTCTTCGCAAAAGCCTCTCACCTTGTAAATGAAGCAACAGTTGAGCTTTTGATCAAGCAATCTTCAGCAGATTTCACTATAATGGGTGGCCAGAAAGAAGGAAGGAAGGAAGGCCAACACTAAGGCCTGCCGAGTCCGTGAAGCCAAGCACTCCAGGAAGAAGGGGAAGGGTAAGGGAAATAAGAAGAGGTAATGGTAGTGTTACATGAGTACAGAATGTGCTCTGTATCTGCCCTTATCTCTGAACAGTTGGGACAGTGAGCTGTGCTACGCCATCCGAAGTTGTAGGAGCATTAGTGGGGTGAGAACAGTGTTCGTTTGAACTTTGCAAAGGACATGGCTTGTTCTGTGTTGAGTGAAGGGTGGGGTTGGGGTAGAATAGTGCAGTTTTTCCTGATTTCTTGTAGTGTTGTTGTGACTTCTGGGTGGAGGACGAAAGACGGACTCGTTCCGTAGACGAAGAAGAAACGAAAAAATTTATACAATATTTACAGATAGTGGATGATAGCGTACAGGCAGCAGTAGGAGCGCATCAGACCGGCTGGGCTGCTACAAGCGACTCTCTGTCCTCACAGTGCGTCGGTTCTCCCTTAAATCCCTTCAGCGACCCCTCGTCGGCAGGAACCAGGCGGGGCAAGGTGATGACCTCGCCCGCGTCGAATTCTTGATTCGTCGCGGAGTTGGCTTGGCGCTTCATGAAGTCGCCTGCCGTGTCGAACTCTTGATTCGTCGCGGAGAAGCGGGAGCTCTCGTCGCCTCGTGGTAGCCACGTGGTGCATGTAGTATGGCAGCTCTGGTCGCCTCGTGGTCGCCACGTGTTGCTCGTAGTATGGCACAACAGTGTTCAGCTATTTGCTCATTGTACGTGGTGGCATCTTCCACTATCGTTAAATTTGGCCAGGGAATTAAAGGCTCCCGGAGGTTAATTTCGCGGGCACATAGATGAACCAACTCATTTCCTTCGATCCCAGCATGACCAGCTACCCAACGCAGGGAGATTGTAATGTTCAGGTTGCAGTTACAGAATTCTATTAGGATGCTATGTAGATGGGTTTCCAATTGTCGGTGCTGTATGTTGCGAATGGCTTTGCTGGAGTCGGTATAAAGGCTGATGTTACTGGACTGATGCTCAGTGAGTAGAGAGGGTCCTTGTATGGCATATATTATCGTGTGATTTTCCAGAGTGGCTATGTTGGGAGGGTTGGAAAATGGTCCAGCTGTTTGGATGATTGGCGCTGTCTGTCCGGGTGTATATACTGTGGGCTCACTCTACGTCTCCCCGCACGGCGTCGCCAAGTGGCCCCCTAGAAGTGGAGCTTCACGACGCAGCACGACGGCGTACGGCGATAGACCCACCGCAGGTTCGAGCACCGAGCCGAAAGGCTTGGCCGGCTCTAGCCGTACGTATGGGCGCTATCCCCGGAACACGAGACGTCCAGGACAGTTAATACGTTTATTGATTACAATATGTCCAGCACGTACCAAACTGCACCCAAACACACGGAGCACACTCGGCGCCCGCGGCCCCCAATGGCGGGGGAAGGCAGGTTCCACGCCGCGTCGAACAATGGCTCGCGTACGCAGGCCGAAATGCGTTCGCAAACACTACCTAGCGCTTCCCGTCACCGACACTGGTCAGCGACGGTTCGGACACGCAGAATGCGACGCACCGAGTGCCTGCGACCACCGCAAGGGCGGAACGCAGGACCACTCAACAAGCCACACTTACCCAAGCTGACAAAGCAAGTGAACGTCCCCAGGCCGGGGGCGTTGGGGACACAAATATAGTTGTTGGTCGCTCACTACCTTGCCGCTTGCCCAGGGTGAGCGGCGCTCGTCCCTGCCGCAGCTCGATTCCCCCGCGCACGGCGATCTTCCCCATTCGGGGCCTCTTCCCTACGTCACGCCCCACGACCCAATTGGAGGGCCGCGTAGCATGACGTCGCGGGACGCGGCCGCGGCGCCCGGGGAAAGCGGCGCGCGGTCGAGGGGCAGGCATTTGGGGGGAGGGGGGGGGGGTTCTGCGCAATGGCGAATACGTCCGGAGCCGGAGGCACAGCAACGACTGCGCCCGGTAGATCAAAGGAACTCCCACATCCCTCTCCCCTTAAATGTCCCTACCAGCTGAGAAATAAGCCAGTGGCATGTAACACAAAGGTAAAGTCCCCTGTATTAGCCACCATTAGACATTGCAAGGACGGCCAACCTCCTGCCTCTGTTCCAGCCCTTAAGCACCAGGGGCGTAGCCAGGGGGGGGGGGGAGGCTTATGGGGCTTCAGCCCCCCCCCGAAATTTTTTCGTGCTGTCCATGCACCGCCGACGAAAGCAACCCCCGGCGTCGGAAATCATTCTGGATTTTGTCTAGAATGTCTTTTTGACGATCGAAAAGGCATTTGACCGCGAAGATAGCGAACTCGGGCTGGTTTTCGCGGCAACGCCCATGCACCTAGAGTCACATAACGCCAAGCAGCCCCATCCAACCACAAAGTTTCAAGGGCGTTTTGATGGTGAGCGGGCTCACCGCGGCATCTCGCTGAGGCCGCGGAATCTATGGAGCGCATGGATGTCAATTCCGAAAATTTATGGGTATAAAACTCATTAACTCTTGATGTGAACGGTGCATTGATATTTCCAAAGTTGTGCTTTAGATTTTCAATTGCAGAACTTTGCGGGTTTAATGTTGTTGGAAACATTTGACGCAAAGGTCCATTGACTATTCTAAAGTCTTACATCGGAACACACAACGAGACAAGCCAAATCAACACACTAGCAGACAAGTTGACAAAGCACGCAGCGAGGTTCAATGAGACGAAGCGTTGTGGTGGTTCATTTGTGCCGCAATGTCACATAAAGAAATATCAACATTTTTTTTTAACCTACGCCAAAACATCCATGTCAAAACACTAAAGCCAGTCAAGCTAACTACGTTCCTACTCATTTTTTCTACTTTGACTTTTATTCGCGAGGACACATTGAGCCTCTTCAATTTTTTTTTTCTTTTTTGTTCTCGCTACCATACCCGCGGACTGCCAGAGCCAGCCAGAGCGCATACGTTTTTCTCGCGTGGCCCCGACCACCGCGCGGCGCACTTCGGTGCGCGTTCGGTTTTCTCTGGCCGAGTGGATTTTCGCCTGGCAGAGTTTTGGACACTTTCTGGCTAGCAGACGAGAAAAAGGAACAATGGTCGCTCGCCGCCATCACTGTGGGGACTCGACGGATTGCACCGCGTTCGCTTTTGCAAAACTTCTCCGGAAAGTCTTGTCTCGCCGGTGTAGGATATACCGAGCAGTATGCGTATGGTTGGTTCTCAGTGGACGGAGCGTCTCATGTTTTCTTCGATATTCCTTCCGTAGCCAGATTAGGTGCCCAAAGTAGGCATTCGATTGTGGCCAACATACTTTCCTATGCGTTTTTTTTTTCATTTCGGTGCCCCCGCCCAACAGAAGGAAAAAAAAAAGATACATTGTTGCGGCGCAGCGAATTGTCGCATGGTGAATGTTCGATTTTGTTATTTCTTCTTTTGTGGAAAGTAATGAGCCACGGGACGCTTCAGTTGCCAGATACTCTTATTATATTATTGCGATAGCAATTATATGGACACAGGCGCATTTCTGCCGTCGCCGTCGCCCTCGTTTCGTATAAAGTCCAAGGGTGATAACATCGTGACCGCGTGATGCATGCTGTATGTGCGAGTGAAAGCGTAGGGGGTGGGGGCGGAATGGCTGAGCCGACGATGGTGGCTCAGTCGTGTGTGCGCAAAGGAAAAAAGCGGGGAGCAAGCGCGCCGCCTTCCGTCGCGCGCGATACATCGGGGGCAGTGGATGGAATTGGGGCGGAATCTGGGATTCTGTGAATCTGTGATCGCGCAACATGTTTATTTGCCTTGTTTGACGCATTATATACAGCGACTTTTTCTTAAATACGTAGATTTATTGGAGACTTACACGTATATTTAAATATCTTGTTGCGAGGTTTTGTGCATACGTGCAGTGAACTTTGTTTCCAGTCACACTTTTTACCCTTTATTAAGCTGTATCTTCGCATTTCTAATGCACGAGTGCGGGTCGCAATAATGGTTCCGTTCATTATCTGCGAGGCATGCGCGTAGCAGGGTGGCATCTCTCATTTACAAAAGTGGTACGCATGTGTGATGATAAATGTTCTTTAATGCTCTCATACACTGGGTGGAACACGGTTGCCTGACATAATGGACACCCCAAAAGTTGAACAGCGTGGTGTCGCGAAGTTTTTGACAGCTAAAGGTGTTTCCCAAAAAGAAATTAATCACCGTATGGCTGCCGTGTACGGTTAACATTGCATTTCATTGGCCACTGTAAAGCGTGGGAGCAAACGGTTTAAAGAAGAATGGCAAAGTTGCAAATACATTCAAAGACCGGGCCAATGCCATCATGCAATCACATCCCGCACTATTTCAAAGGTTGATGAGCTGATGAGACAAGAATAGAGGCCAAGCATCGATGCACTGGCAGAGCGTGTGAAAATCAGTCACGGCTCGGCTCACGCCATAATTCATGAGCACCTCGGTTATCGGCTCTTGTGTGCGCAATTGATGCCCAAGATTTTTATCCACCGAAGACGGAGAAGTTTGGCGCTGCTTTGACTAATCTGATCCGGTATCACAATGAGGATGACGATTTCTTGTTTGCTGTTGTGATCGAGGACGAACCATGGTGCCACTACTACGAGTCTGAAACACGACGGCAAAGCTTACAGTGGAAACATTCGAATTTACCACGGCCAAAGAACGCAAAGGCCGTCATTTTCTACCGAAAAGTGTTGTTGACTTTTTTTCGATCGTCGGGGGCCATTACTGATAAAATTTGCTCATACTGATAATTACTGATAAAATTTGAGATACTATGAATTGTTTCCGATATTGTGAAACGCCGGAACCACTGCGTGTCGCAATCAAGAACAAACTACGTGGAAAATTGACGAATTGGGTCTTGTTCCACGACAATGCCTATCTCCACGTTGCTGATGTGGTTAATACAAAAGTGGCAATATTGGCCACATTTGGGGGCAACCGAAAAACAGCTCAACGGAACTAGATTCGTGCCGGACGATGACGTGAACGAGTCAGTTACAGACTTTTTGAAGCAGCAACCTAAGGAGTTTCATGAGATGGAAATCACGCGACTCGTTAGTCAATGGGTCAAATGTCTAAATTCTCATGAAGACTACTTTTTAATAAAGTACCCCGTTTGTCATATATTCGCATTCGCTCGCATTCATTTGACTCGCCCTCGTATAGGAGGTATGCACATGACGTCATCCGCTAGGAGCGCTAGCGGCATCCGCGGAGGCCGCCATAACTGCAGTTGCAAGTTCGCGCTGCCTACGCGAGTAGGCCTGCGTCGCCAAGTGGCCCACCGATACGCACGAACCGTCAAGCGACCTTTTAAACGTGCCTTTCTGACTTGGCTATCAAGTAGTACGTCTTAGGTCAACGATGGGCCTAAGCACGTACGTGCGTGGGTTGAGTGAACTAGAAAAATCGCGTTATGAAAACGAAGTGCGCTCGTGCGACTGTGTCGACCAGCTCGAACTCAAAGATCATCAGCTTCGGCGCGATGTCGGACTACTGCCTCGCGTGGACGTCGCAGACATCAAGGATTACACTGCGTATGCAACGAGCTCCGCGACCCGCAAGCAATCGAAAGCCTACAAGTCGATGGAAGGCCACAATGACTTGGCAAGCGGCTGGGTGCAGCAGCCGCGCGTCAAAGTGCTCGCGTAACATGGTCGCCTTCATTACGGAATTTACTCCGCGTTGTCCATTTGCGTCGTCAAAGGACAGCGTTAAATTTGCTTCAATGAAAAAAAAAAGATCCCGCCTCCCTGAGAACCAAACAGTGATTTTACAAAGCCTTCGTAATTTTTATATTACGTCAATTATTCTGGTCTTGCCAAAACAGTCTTTTTTTTTTTTGCCCTCCCAGGTTTGTCAATCACAGCCATTCGATGAAAAGCCACTCGCACCATGGCTTCTCGCAAAAGAAAACGGCGAGGTGCTGGCGGCGCACTGCGCCTGCAAGGCAGGCCTGGCAGAGGCGTGCTCGCACATAGCTGCTGTGCTCTTTTACATTAAAGTTGCTGTTAAGAAGAGAAATAACCACGTGTCGAGAGGAACCCAGTCTGAACATATTCCTATCACCGAGTTCCTTTCTTGTGTGACTGCTGCATCCGAACATAGCACAGTTCACCGCGACATTGAAGCTCAGTTGACGCACGGCCACGCCGCAGCGTAGTCTGTCCGGATACGTAAACATTGTACGTAGACGTAGAACAGCACTGCGCACGAGACACTGAAACGTCCTGCTTATAATATCAGTGACTGGATAAGAAAACAAGGTGAACGGTGGGCCAAAAGTTAGGGATCAGATGTTCGCGCGAGTAAGACCGCTGCCATTTTTTTTCGATGCTCCCCGACCGTCAACATGGCGCGGCTGCCCCAGCGACACTGTCGCCGCCTCGCGGATCGAGCTCAGTGCATACCTCCTATAGCTTGCAGAACTCCTGCTTTTTATACGTGCTCTCTGTTGCGGCTATAATTTCGGTGCAATTACTCACGATTCACGACCGGTGACAGCTGCTCCTGCGTATTACATTGGAGCAAATGACAGCGCCACGGAGGTTTTTCACTGGCCATTGCATATATACAAGAATGTAAACACGGTTCTTGAATGACTAAGTTTCATTAACATATTTGTCCTCAACTTGTTCATTTCATGGCCTTTTCATTTTTCATATCAGCGGCATGCGCTGCTTTCCTGGTTTCGAACTGATATAATTATAAAGTTCGCGTGATATTTCCTTTACTTATTAAATAGACAAAAAAATGGAAGCATTGATATCAGTTACTTTGGGCACAATTTTTGGCACATACGAGAATATTCTTTTACGAAAAAATACACATTTTACTTGTTCGGACAGGGTGCGGCATTTAAGAATTCGTTTACAGCATTTTTGACAATGGTAATGCAGTTATTATTCATGTATTTGATCCCTCGACAAATTGTTTAAGAGGAAGCTTTAGCTGGGGCCCAATCCGACGCGTCGTATTCAAAATGCATGCAAAACGCACAAACGCTTTTCTGAGATAATCCTGCTAATCGCTTGTAATAAAATTTGTTACATTTGAGAGAGAAGGTAAATTATAGTGTCTGTTGGAAACGAAATTTCAATTTACGGCCTGAATTTTGTATAAAATATTTTGAAAAATTTGAAATTTCGAAAAAATAGAAGCACGACGTTTACAAAATAATAGCTATGGACCAAGAACAGATATCTCGCTTCTATAAACGGTAACTATTAGGAAAGTCAATGCGGATAAATTTGGTGTGTCAATTTGTATCTTGCGTGAATTGGTTACGTTGCGTACAAGGGTCTTCAAAAGTCGTATTTCCATAATACTAATTTTTTTTTAGATTCATGTTTAACATATCTATTTGGTCTGTAGATGTACTATTAGATGCAATTCACAGAATTGTGCTATCATTTTTCATTGTTGAGTTACTGAATTTTAAACTTGATAGTTCCGTTTTCTGAAAATTTGTGATTTTGGCCAATTTTTAATAAAGAATTGACCGCCTAAATGAAAAATTCGAAACCAACAGTCACTATAATTTAAGTTTTTCTTTTAAATTCAACAAACATCGTCAAATTTGGTGCAGTTGTTGCGAGGAAAAGCGAATTACCCTTCTACATGCATTTAAATAGCAGAACCCGTGCTAAAGCTTCCTCTGAAGCAGGAGGCCGAGCTGCAACATGAGCCCCCCCCCCCCCCCGAACGAAATTTCTGGCTACGCCACTGTTAAGCACATATTAAAGAAATGAGAACATTAAAATCAGGGCAGATGCATTAATAACATAATTATATAACACGTACAGTAAATCCAATGAAAATCACGCACAACCAAAGAACTCAAAGGCAACTGTATAAAGCACTGCCCCATAATACCACTAGAATAAGTGTACTGTTTGCTACACGAACACGAACACACACACACACACGCACAGTCGCGAACGTCTCATTCCAAGGCCGTCGTGGGCACTTGGTCGGCGGCCACCACGTTTGGATGTGTTTGTTTTTGCGGAATAATCCGTCGCTCTCTGTGGGCTGCCTATGCATCGTCTGGAGCCCACTGCCGAACGAGCGCTGCGAATCTGAGCGGGGTCAGCACCGTCGCCGCGCCAGAAGGCACCGGGGGATCTCTCGCCGCACTCTTCCCCTCTCCTCCGGGTGCATCCGGCCGGTGTAGTGGCTATGGTGAATAACAAGGGTCCCGCACTTCCCGCAAGTAGCAGCACCAGCAGGGAGGGGCAGGTGGGCGCCGTCCGCGGCTGCCTCCGTTAGTGGGCGTGTGCCCCTTAAAAAGATAGGGCATGGGGTGCTGGCTCCTCTCCGCTCTGCGCTGCGTGGACCAGGCCTTCACGGACACGTACCAGAGGGGTGCCGGTACACCCTCCTGGCACGTCCAGGTGGCCACACTTCGTGTTTTCGGACTGGTCTCCATAGTTGTGGCAGGTGGGACGGTTGTTGGAGCAGGGAGTATCTATGCAGCTGGAGCGCCTGGCTGTGCAACCCAGCATCGGCGGCTCGAAGACGCGACGGGGGCAGACGGTATGTCCATCTTGAGTGCGAGTGTGCTACAACTCAAGCTACCGACGAAGGTGACTGTCGGGAGAGAATGACTGCGGGAAGACAGTCCCGGGGCACCGGCAGCAGCAGCGCTAGCAAGAGTAGTTAATGCTGACAGCAATCGTTTCCAAGAAGGGGTGAGAAGAGATGGGAGGCACAGGATGGAGGGTCGCGAAGCCAGCTGGACATGGTGTTCGTCCCCTTTTGCTCGCGCACACACGAGGCACCCGCGGCACGCGCCCTTAGGGCTTGCAACGGATTCAGGTGCAGGGAACCCTATGTCTGAGGCGTCCAATGTCTCAAACCTCCCCCTCATGTGATGCTCCCGTAGTCGCACACCCCTGCTTCCTGAACACTTACGCGGCGAGTTTCAAAGACGAGACAGCAAAAGAATGAGGGCACGAAGCGCCCCTCTACAGCTACGTACAATGACGATGTGGGGCAAGAAGTGGGGCACATTGAAAACAAGGCTAGGTACACGAAAGAGACTAAACCTATTATTCAAACAAGAAGAAAAACAAGCATTGAACAAAAGGCAAATGAAAGCACAGGCGTCTTTTTAACATCTAGTTAGGGCAGGCTGGAACAGTGGCGCGCTGGCCTCTATACGGGAAATCCCAAGAGAAAAGAAAGCACTCGCTCACAAAGGCAGAAAGCAGGAGTAACGCGTTTCTTTTACCAGAAAGGCCTAGAAACGCGAAGGTGACTTCACAATGGTGGTCGTGGCGGCCACCATTGCGACGGCCGGAAGCGGTCGGAAACACCGGACGTGCTCTGTTCCCCGGAACACCCGAGATCGCTGGGCTCCGGCGCCGGCTCGACTGGCCTGCAATGGTAGGCTTTCAAGTCGGCAATGTGAACGCGGCCCCTGGTTTTCCCCGTATGAGGATCCGTCAGCTCATACACAAGTGGTGAAAGTCGTTTCTCCACTCGGTAAGGCCCCAGCCATTTAGAAGCCAACGCTGCGGAAAACCCTTTGCTCGCATCTTTAAGAGCGTGGTTGCGTTTAAGCACCAAGTCACCAACCTCAAAGCAGACGTCACGATGACTCTTGTCATACTGAGCCTTCTGCTGGGCTCGGGCGGCTCCCAAACTGTCCCTTGCTCTAGAGAAAGCGCGGGAAAGCCGGGAGATAAGCTGCGCTGCGTACGAGGAAAGGTCCCCTGGTGCATTCTCAACCCCTGCCAGGCGCTGTGTAACAATAGATAGCGGATTTGCCAGTTCACGGCCAAAAGTGAGGAAAGCGGGGGAGAAACTTGTTGAGCGGTTTTTGCGCCATCCGGACGGCAAACGCGAATTCGCTCATGTGGCCTGCCCAATCCTTCTGGCTTCTGGCAAAGGCCGCGAGCATTGATTTCACAGTACGATTAAAGAATTCCGCAAGGTTGCACTGGGGGTGGTAGGGCGATGTGAGGCAATGCTCAATTTGAAGGGATGTACATGCCTCATGAAACACCCGAGAAGTGAATTAAGGTGCATTGTCAGTAATCAAACGCTCCGGAAATCCAAAGCGCGTGAAAACTTTCATTAGCTTGTCCAACAATGCCCGGGGCGTCCCCTTGCCGAGCGAAAATAGCTCCACTCACTTTGTAAAGTGATCGACCACTACCAAAAGGTGCTGAAAGCCCTGCTTACTCTTTGGAAAAGGTCCAATTAAGTCGCAAGCAGCAAACAGCCAAGGCCGCTGACTGTCAATCGGCTTCATTAAAGCCGGCAGACGGCCACCATGAGATTTCACTGCCTGACAGACGTGGCAAGTCCGGCAATAATGGAAAACGTCGCGCTTCATACCGGGCCAGGTGACAGTGTGGCTGAGTCTTGCAAAGACCTTTGAGCCACTCAGGTGTCCAGCCAGTGGTTCATCGTGAGCGTAGCGCAAAAGCGCGCGTCCCAGACTTTTCGGTATTCCCACCTTAAATGGGTCAATAGATTCGTCCTGGGTAGCGATATATCTCAGCACGAGCCCATCGTGGTCCAGCAGGTAGGAATCTTCAGAAGTACCAGCAATACAAGCTGTCCCGGGTCCTTCTGCGCTCGTTGCAACACTAGCAATGTTACGGCGCTCCATTTCCGCTACTCTACCAGCAATTTCCTTGCAAAATGAATCCTGCTGGGCCTTTAGAAGCTCTTCTCGGCTGAATATAATCGCGGTCCCTCCAGAGGGGAGAGCAAGTTCCATTACTTTCTTTTGGAGATACTGCAAAGGCCTCATTCTCCTGTGTCACGGTAAGCGGCTGTCTTTCTGTGGCGAACCCCTTGTGCACACGCGCAAGAACATCATGCGCAGTGACATTGTGTTCATTAAAGGCACAGTCATGAACGTTTATGTTACCACCAGTGCTGGGCGATCTATTCACAACGCTCCCCTTTGGCTCGTTTACAACTATTGCCCCCACTGAGGGAGAACTCTCGTCACCGCCTGGCTGTACAACGCCGAAAACCTCTATAGATGGGGGCCCGAAGATGGCCTCCCTCTCTTCCTGGGCCACCTCAGCGCTCGCACAGGCGGGCGCGTTGGCGGCTTCCGTCTTCCACGGCTCGCCTCCAGCATCAGTCGGGTGGGGAAGCGGCGCACGTGAAAGCGCGTCTGCGACGTCGTTTGTGTTCCCTTTCGGTACTGCACCGACAAGTTGTAGTGGTGTATTAGAAGTGCCCAGCGTGCCAGCTGACCCGCAGGTTCGCAAAGCCTCATGAGCCAGCTGAGCGCGCTGTGATCTGTCTGCACGTCGAACTTCGTGCCGTCTAAATAGACGTCGAATCTCGTCAGTGCAAACACAATCGCTAAGCGCTCCTTTTCCGTCACGGAGTAGTTCTCCACAGGGAGCAGCGCCCGACTAGCAAAAGTCAGAGGGCACAGGACACCATCGAATTCCTGAAGGAGGACAGCCCCCAATCCCAAATCACTTGCGTCAGTTTGAACGAAGAATTTCTTTGTCAGGTCAGGCAATCTGAGGCGCGCTGTCTCGGTGATGGCTCTGGACAAGCCGCGGAATGCCTGCTCCAGTTCCTAACGCCACTCCACAGACTTCCCCAACAACTTTGTCAGCGGTGCCTGGAGTTTCGCACAAGATGGAATAAATAACCAGTAAAAATTGGCCATTCCCAGAAAGCGGCGGAGGCTGTGCACATCTTTGGGCGCGGGAAAATCCAGGGAAGCCCGGAGCTTCACCGAATTTGGCTCAATGGAGCCTCCTCCTAGGGTGAACCCCAGCAAGTGGACTCGAGTTTGCGCCACTTGTGCCTTTGCTGGATTTAGCGTCATGCCCGCTGACCTGAGCCTCCCAAGTATGTCCCCAACGTGACGTATGTGCTCCTCAAACATTTCTGAATAGATCACGTCGTCGAGGTAGCACATGGCATGGGACCATTTGGCATCGCCCAGAACCCGATCCATTAGCCTCTGAAATGTGGCTGGGACGTTGTACAGACCAAAGGGCATTCGCTTCAATTGAAAAAGCTCATGATGGCATGTGAAGGCTGTCTTTGCTGTGCCCTCGGGTACCATCTCTAATTGTAAGTAGCCCTTAGCAGCATCCAGAGTCATGAAATACTTCACTGAACCTAGGCTGCCCACAATTGACTCGGCGGTTGGCTACGGGTAGGCAATGGCAAATAAGTCCAGAGCCGGAGGCACAGCAACGACAGCACCCGGTAGACCAATGGAACTCTCACATCATTTCATACACGCATGACCCCATGTTAGAGCGTGTGGCAACCGTGTATAGCGTGATGCATTTCCTGTCTCTGTGGTGATGTTTTGTTTCCGCTTGATGTTGACCGTCATGCAGGTGTGGCATCATATGTTTTGCTAATCCGCCGTGGTTGCTCAGTGGCTATGGTGTTGGGCTGCTGAGCACAAGGTCGCAGGATCGAATCTCGGCCACGGCGGCCGCATTTAGATGGGAGGGAAATGCGAAAACACCCGCGTACTTAGATTTAGGTGCACGTTAAAGAACCCCAGGTGGTCGAAATTTCCGGAGTCCTCCACTACGGCGTGCCTCATAATCAGAAAGTGGTTTTGGCACGTAAAACCCCATAATTTAATTTTTTTTTCATATGTTTTGCTATGTTTGGAAATGCAATGTTGCATGGTAGCTGAGGGCTTTGACTAACTCGTGTCAGCTGGATAGGGGGCAATCCCTGCCCGTTTCAGGATGTTGCATCCTTGCTCCATACAAGACAAGTGCACTACCTGTCTGCCTCAGTGTTGTTGTGTTAATTGGGCAACAGTGTGAAAGAGGCCTGTGTGTTGAAGGCGCTGATGTAAGGTGTATATCAGTAGACTCAAGGTATCCTTATGAAGGGTGTTGAGTGAAGATTTGAGTTTTCGAGTTTCTGTTTGTGTCAGCATTAGGGGATTGATATACAGAAGCCTGCTGTACATGAGCACAGTCACGAGCTGTGTTGCTTGTTCTTCTCTAAGTCTGTTTTTTGCTGATGATCCATCGCACTAGATGCGTGAGATTTCGGCAGTTTTTTTATATTGTATAGCATTACAGTCAGCATTGTTGTTGCGATTTATAATGAATCCGAGTATTCGGCACAATGTCACCTTTGAAATCTGTTTGCCTAATAGGCTGAGTTGTATCGGGGCATTTGTTTTATGGCCAGGATTCTGCATTGCCCCTGTTAACAAATTACAGCTGCTGATTACAGGTTATGATCAAAACCCAGTTTCACAGAACCACATGAAAGGGCCCAACTTCTTGTGCCCATTCTATAACTAAACATAAATGGTGCTAGTCATAAATGGAACTATGCAGTGCATTTAATGCACAATGCCAGTCATAGGCACTATTTATGGACAATAAAAAGTATGACGCACTGTAATTTTCAATGTTCCCACAAAAAGCCCTACAGAAAAGCTAACCTCGGTACGAAATCATTCACATGAGTTTTATATAAATAATGGCCTGCAGAAACGTAGAACACTATTTCATATTTCAGACATAAGACAGCTCATATAGTCAAGCATACTTATAACAAGCCTGACTGCAACACAGAATTCATTTTTAATACCCGAGCATTCGCAATAAGCAGACTTGTGGTAACCATTCCACTAAAACCAGTCTGACTGGGGAAATTACGCTAATTATTGAAACACCAATCAACTACCATACTTATTTGAATATAGGTTGACCTTTTCTTTTATGAAAATGTGACCCAAAATGAGCTATCGACTTAATTTGTGACAAAGAAATATAGACCAATATTCATGAACAAAGCTGGCAAAGTACCAAGCTAATGGACAGGGTTGCCAGGTTTAGCGATTTCCCACCAAATTGGCTACTTTTAGAAGCTCCTGGCAACTGAAAATTGTGCTTGGCAACTTGGCTACTTTCTGGTTACTTTTGGCAGTGGTAACTGGTATAGGTAGTGTCCGAATCACACTCCCTGCGATGGCCCCCTCGAAGAAACTGCCAGATCTTGAAAAATGCCAGATCTTGAAGTCCATGCTTTTGTGCCTTGCAAGCTCTGGAAACAAATTCAGAAGCAGAAAATATATCATAGGCACCATATGGTCAGTGGGCTTATTTGACTTCTCCTGGGCTGACAAGGACTGCCAGAGATGTTTCATATGTAACGCTTATTGGCTGAAATCAACGTTTTGGGCAGTCTGGGACTGTCATAAATGGGTAATTCAACAGGCCCAAGCAGCTCCCTCTAAGTAAGAGGAATTAACCAATATTAAAGAAACTGTTTTTGTTTCCTTCGTACAATGGAAGCAAAAGGTGGTGTCCTAATATCACCCCCAGTGATGGTTACCTTTATAGAGAATGCCAGAAACGACTGAAACAACCAAAGACGCGTCATAGCAGCCATGACATTACAGATGTCAATGTCTATGTGACTACGTATACAACTACGTACCAGGGAGAGAAGTCTGCGAAGTCATACAGTTCGCATGGGAATGTTTGAAGTGAAGTCATAGTGGTGCAAGGACGGCGTGAAACGAGTTTATTGCACTGAAACTAACGAAACTGGCTTTGGCTAAAAGAAAGCACGAAAGTGGATGGCGAAAATGATCAAAGAATGTCAGCTGGTCATTATAGTAAATTATGACACAATATGTGGTAACATTTGCTTTGTTCTGTTATTTTTGTTTGCCATCAGTGTGCTGTTATCGCCCGCCTGTGTGCGGCATGCAACGTCACGACAGATAGCTGGACGACCACTGCGATCGTCAAGCTACTTGTGACACGTGACGTCCCCAGAATGTGTATTATCGGCCAGCACAATAAACGGGGGACTTTCCCTTTCGTCACCCGGAGCGCGACTCGTCGACTGTTCCTTCCGACACGCATACGCGTCACGCTCGTATGCCGTGTCACGACATGGTGTCAGAAGTGGGCGGTGGTCAACTATCTCGCTGAGGCCGTGGACGGCAGCATTTCCAGAAAATGGCAAACAAGCCCGCAACGGTAGTCCCCGGGCTCCAACAGCAACCACTGCTGGACTTTGACAAAACGTCAGAGTGGCCGGCGTGGATCAACCACTTCGATGACTACCGCTTCGCCACAGCTCTCAACGAACGTTCGGGAGAGGCCCAGATACGCACGTTACTTTACACAATGGGACGCCAAGCCCGCGAAGTCTTTGCTACATTTGAGCTGACCGACGATGAAGCAAAAAGTTATGATGTCGTGAAGCAGAAGTTCGACAGTCATTTCGTCAAAGAGCGGAACATTGTTTATGAAAGTGCCTGCTTTCACAGACGCCAGCAACGGCCAGAAGAGTCGGTGGATCAGTTCGCAACCACACTTCACGTGCTGGCAGACCACTGCGACTTTGGGGATATGAAGAAGAGACTCATCCGGGACAGATTTGTCGTCGGGCTCCGGGACGTGCAACTATCCGAGGCCTTGCAGATGGATCCGCAGCTGACATTATCTACGGCGCTAGCCAAGGCTCGCCTCAAGGAAACCGTGCGTCAGCAGCAGCAGAGCCTTCGACCGGAGGGTGTCCACATCGGGAGCCCGCCAGAACTTCAGGACCAAGGCGCCATCGTGGATGCCGTAGGCCACCAGAAACGCCCGCAGCACAAAGAGGGACGGTGCCCCTACTGCGTCGGCGACGCGCACCCGAGGTCGACGTGCCCAGCCAAGGCTTCCAAGTGCCACTACTGTGGTAACAAAGGACATTTTGCGAAAGCCTGCCTTAAGAAAGTTGGATCAGCGCAAAGAAAGGTACGCGTCTGGGCTGTCGAACATGGTACTGGGGAAACTTTCATTGGCGCCACTGACGCGGCCGGGAAAGCGCGCTACGTGCAGGTTCTGATAAACTCTGTGCCTATCCTTGCTAAAGTTGATTCGGGTGCAGAAGTGTCTGTTCTACCTTCTACATTTCCAGGATTGCCCACCCACCTGGATAACGCAGACGAGGTACTACAGGGGGCTGGCGGGAACAAGCTAAATGTTCTAGGCAAATTTGTCGCAGAGATTGCGTGGAAACAGAGGACTGTAAGACAAACGTGCTATGTCGTTAGCCCTCTTCGCGACGTACTTCTCGGGCTGCCAGCCTTAGAGGCTTTAGGTATCGTTAAATTTGCCGACTCGCTTACTGCAGACAAGCAACGGTATGAGACACTTTTTCCGCGCATGAGTTGTAGTCTAGGCACTATCCCAGGAGAATACACAATCAGGCTACAACCGGGCGCAATTCCACATGCCATAACCGCTCCGCGGCGAGTGCCGATTCCGCTCATGGAAAGGCTAAAGCACGAAATAGAGAGAGTCGTGCGCATGGGAATAATAAGAAAGGTAGACGGCCCCACGGATTGGTGCGCAGGAATAGTCCTGGTAACGAAACAGTCGGGGCAACTGAGAGTATGTGTCGACCTCACAAAGTTAAATAAGTGCGTCGTTCGTGAACGCTTCACGCTGCCTACGGTCGATCAAGCATTAGGTTCTCTGGCGGGTGCGAAATGGTTTTCGAAGCTTGATGCCTTCTCGGGGTTCCATCAAGTCCGACTAAGTAGGGACTCTGAAGAACTAACTACGTTCTTGACTCCATTCGGGAGGTACTGTTTTACCAGACTACCGTTCGGAATTACGTCCGCTCCGGAGTATTTCCAGAAAAGGATGTCAGAAATACTATGTGGCTTGCCAGGTGTTGTCAACGTCATGGATGACATTTTAGTGTTTGGTAATACGAAAGCCCAGCATGACGAACGTTTAGCTGATGTTCTGTCACGCCTAGCTAGCGCAAACGTGACTCTGAACAAAGATAAGTGCCTGTTTGGCGTTAATAAACTGAGATTTTTGGGCCATATTCTGAATGAGAACGGAATTGAGCCTGATCCAGCGAAGGTCAGCGCTATTAAGAATCTAAACGCACCGAAAAATGTCACCGAACTGAGAAGCTTGCTCGGCATGGCCAATCACCTAGGTCGCTTTTTGCCTCACCTGGCGCAAACTACCGCTCCGATGCGTGCTCTTTTGCACAAAGAAAGCGAATGGGTCTGGGGGTGTGACCAAGCAAAAGCGCTGAACGAGCTAAAAGAGCTCATTTGTTCTGCGCAGTGTATGGCCATGTACGATGCAACGCTTCCTACCATCCTTTCAGCAGACGCATCCTCTTTCGGACTGGGAGCTGTTCTTTTTCAAACACAGAAAAACGGTCACCGTAGACCAATAGCTTTCGCGTCTCGTTCTCTCACGAACACAGAACGGCGATACTCCCAGATAGAAAAAGAAGCGCTAGCGCTGACGTGGGCAGCCGAAAGATTTGACGAGTACATCCGTGGCCTAAACGTTACCTTTGAAACTGATCACAAGCCTTTAGTGTCTTTACTGGGCCAGATGGCCATTGATGATATGCCCCCTCGAATTCAATGCTTCCGGCTACGCCTTATGCGCTATCTTTTCACGGTCCAGTACGTTCCCGGCAAATCGCTAGTCACAGCCGACACCCTCTCGCGATCGCCTGTAGCAGGCAGCGATTCCGAAAAAGGCTTGAGTGTGTCAGATATCACAGCGTACTCTAAGGCGTGTTTGCTTGGCTTGGAAACGGGGGACAATTTTTTATCCAGAGTGAGAGAATGTCAAATTAATGATCCCGTTTGCAAACACCTGCGCAGACTGTGTAAAACCAATTGGCCAAGGAAACCGAATGTTCCTTCTTTCCTCATGCCTTACTGGCAAGATAGAGCATGCCTTAGCATAATTGATGGTCTCTTGTTGAAATGAACAAGGCTAGTAATCCCATATTCTCTAAGAACGGAAGTGCTGTGTAGACTACATGATGGGCACTAGGGTATCGTGCGTTGTCGTAATATTGCTAAAGGTTCTGTCTGGTGGCCAGGATTGAGCACCGATCTGGCACAGTTTGTGAATCAGTGCACTATTTGCGCACGACATGCCCAGCAACTAGCCGAGCCCATGATAGCAACCGCAACACCATCGTTTCCTTGGGAGAGAGTGGGAGTAGATCTGTGCGTAATAAACGGCCAGGCATATCTTGTCGCCGTGGATTATCTTTCACGTTACCCTGAGGTAGCCATTCTTCCTTCCACAAAGTCGGGAACGGTCATTGATAGACTGAAAAGTATTTTTTCTAGGCATGGAATCCTTGAGTGCGTGGTGACCGACAACGGTCCTCAGTTCGTGGCAACTGAGTTTGAACAGTTTGCTATGTCCTACGGGTTTCGCCATGTCACCGTGAGTCCGAGGCACCCGCAGGGCAACGGGGAAGTAGAGCGAATGATTCAGACGGTTAAGCACCTCCTTCTAAAGTCTAAAGACCCATATCTGGCATTGTTGGCTTACAGGGCGACGCCCGGCATTCTTGGGGTCAGTCCTGTGGAAATACTTATGGGTAGGCGATTGAGGACAAGAGTCCCAATGCTACCACGTCATCGAAATCTGGGAAAAAGCAGCCCGAAAGTCGTGGCCAGAGACCAGACGGTGAGACGGCGGCAATGCCGCTACTACAACCGACGCCATCGGGCCAGACGGCTTCCCGAGCTAGAAGCAGGTGACTTGGTCTGGGTGACAGACATGCAATCCAAGGCCACAGTCCTCGAACGAGCACCGAAACCGCGGTCATATTTAGTGCGAACAGACGACGGCGTTTGCTTCCACAGAAACAGGAGAATGCTTAACCATCTCCCAAAAGAAAGGGCGCACATGGAAACTTACGAATTTCCAGACACCGCGGAGCAGCCGAGCGCGGCACAATTGGCTCATAGCCCAGATGGCGCTACTGCAACAGATTCAGCGGGGTCTCCAACTCGCGCTGTGGCCAGTGGTGACCCCACTCCCACTGTAACACGGTTTGGTAGACTGGTGAAGAAACCTATCCGACTGGGCTTTGATGAGTAGTGCTTTGGTGTTTAGTGTTCAGTGTTTTTCTAGTACAAAATATGTTCTGTCTTGTATTTTCGAATGTTCTTGTGCGGTGAAGAAATCCATACGACTTGACTTTGAGTGGTTTGCTGTTTTGTTTTTTTCTGGTATAACATATTCTCTACCATGTATGTGCGAATGTTCCTTTGCTTGAGAAAGAGGGATGTGCTGTTATCGCCCGCCTGTGAGCGGCGTGCAACGTCACGACAGATAGCTGGACGACCACTGCGATCGTCAAGCTACTTGTGACACGTGACGTCCCCAGAATGTATATTATCGGCCAGCACAACAAACGGGGGACTTTCCCTTTCGTCACCCAGAGCGCGGCTCGTCGACTGTTCCTTCCGACACGCATACGCGTCACGCTCGTATGCCGTGTCACGACAATCAGGGCTCAGGAAACTAGATGTCTTTTTTGTTTTCTTCTTCATTTTCGCATCAAAAATTGGAAAGTGTTGGTTTGTCGCACCATGGCTACTTCTTGGCTACTTTTTCTCCTGAAGGCCTGGCAATCCTAAAAATTACATTATGGGCTTTTACATGCCAAAACCACTTTCTGATAATGAGGCATGCCGTAGTGGAGGACTCCGGAAATTTTGACCACCTGGGGTTCTTTAACGTGCACCTAAATCTAAGTACACGGGTGTCTTCGCATTTCGCCCCCATCGAAATGCGGCCGCCGTGGCCGGGATTCGATCCCGCGACCTCGTGCTCAGCAGCCCAACACCATAGCCACTGAGCAACCACGGCAGGCATGGCAACCCTACTAATAGAGTACCCAATGAGACTTGGCCAATGGCTGATGGTTGGCAATATGGAGGAAAGAAACAAAATAGGAGAGGACCTGATGTCACGTTTTTGAAGCCGGAAGAGCAGCCATGTTGTTGTGCCATCCCCCTTTCAACCTCCAATCAGCTCGCTGGAGCAGAAAGACAAGAGCTTCGAATTTGCACTGCTACGAGTCGCTGGAAGTGTGTGCTGCCGATGCAGATCAGAATGAAGCCTACGAAACTTCAGTAACAGTTCTCGTGAAGCAGGCATACTTCTGTACTTTAGCGTGGCACGTTGAAGAAGACAAAAATATGCGCCATGATTACTTGAGTGTGTCTGTTGCTGGCTGACACTCACGCTCATAGACCCTAAACACAACTTTCAAGCTTACACACCACACTCCAATGTCAGCTTGTCTTGCGAACAGAATGTGCTTATCTCCTCCTATCTCACTTTTCAGGGTTTTCAGAGGACAAAAGCAGCAGCAAGAACTTCAGGAGTGCAGTTGCTATGGCAATGTTGATGTTTGGGGTACCAGTCCCAGTACACCTTTGTGAAAAACAGCATGTGACTTCCACCACACTCTCTCCAACACATCCGTGCTGGCCAGGGCCTCTCCTACACTTTTCTTCCTCCATGGTTGGCAGCAAGCATGGCGGAATACTATACTAGACTACTATGGAAGAACTTTGTTCTGATCTCCACAGCATTTTTTTACACTGTCAGCAATTAGGGTAAATTAAGAATCCATTGTGCTGGTGCTGCACACACAAGTCATTCATTTTTAACGTTTAGTCTGTGATTAATTCTGATATGCTCAGCATATTTTACAGGTTAAAAGCACATAAGTTGCATATTTTTTTCAATGTATGTATAGCTATCTCTTAAAGAGAAACCTGGTAATGAATACGCCATTTTACCTGCTTTAATTAGAAAGATACAGAAGCATCAAATATACTACTATCAAATGAGCATGGTGCCCCACAAGCGAAAATTGTGCAATGTATTATTGCCCCGCTCAGCCCAGCCCAGCTAAGTAAAGAAAATATCACATGAACATTAGAACTATATCAGCTCGAAACCAGCAAAGCAATGCATGCCGCTGATTTGAAAAATGTAAAGGCCGTTAACTGAACAAGTCGAGGACAAATATTTTAATGAAACTTTGTCATTCAGGAACCTTGTTTACATTTTTGTATATATGCAACGGCCAGGAAAAAATCTCAATGATGCTATCCTTTGTTCCAATGTACTGCACAGAAGCAGCTGTCACCGGTCATGTGTTGTGAGTAATTGCACCAAAATTATAGTTGCAACAGAGAGCACATATGAAAAGCACGAGTCCTGCAAAATATACAAGGGCAACTCAAATGAAAGTGAGCCAATGCAAATATATGACAAATGGGGTACTTTATTTAAAAGTAGTCTCCATGAGCATTTACACATTTGTCCCTCTGACTAATGAGTCACATGATTCCCATCTCGTAAAAATCCTTGGGTTGCTGCTTCAAAAAGTCTGTCACAGACTCTTTCACGTCATTGTCCAACACGAATCTGGTTCCCTTGAGCTGTTTCTTCAATTACCCCAAAATGTGGAAGTTGCAAGGTGACAGGTCTGGGCTGTATGGCGGATGTTGCAGCGTTTCCCACTTGAACTTTGCCACTTTTGTGTTAACCACATCAGCAACGTGGGTATGGGCATCGTCATGGAGCAAGATGGCCCCATTTGTCAATTTTCCACGTCGTTTGTTCTTGATTGCGACACGCAGTCGATCCGGCGTTTCACAATTTCGGAAACGATTGATAGTCTCTCCAGGTTTAGCAAATTCGATCAGTAATGGCCCCTGACGATCGGAAAAAAAGTCGACAACATCTTTCCGGCGGAAATGACAGCCTTTGCTTTCTTTGGGGTAGTGAATTCGAATGTTTCCACAGTAACCATTGCCGCCATGTTTCAAGCTCGTAATAGTGGCACCATGATTCGTCCACAGTGACAACTGCAGACAAGAAGTCGTCATCCTCATTGTAATTAGACACGCCATTTCTTTTACTCGTCTGCTAGCCAGAAATCGTCCAAAACTCTGCCAGGCAAAAAATCCACGGGGCCAGACGAAAACGAATGCGCACCGAAGTGTGCTGTGCGGTGGTCAGGGCAACACGATAAAAATGCATGCGCTTTGGCTGGCTCTGGCAGCCTGCGGGTAGCGATAAAAAGAAAATTGAAGAGGCTGAATGTGTCCTCGCGAATAAAAGTCAAAGCAGAAAAATAAATAAGAACGTAGTTACCTTTGCTTTGTGTCTTGACAAGGATGCTTTGGCGCAGGTGAAAAAAAAAAAAAGTTGATATTCTTTTCTGTGACATGGAGGCACAAATGAACCTTCGCAATGCTTTGTCTCATCGCACCTCAGTGCGTACTTTGTCAACTTGTTGGATAGTGTGTTGATTTGGCTTGTCTTGTTGTATGGTCCGATGTGTGACTTTAGAAAAGTTAATGCACCTTTGGCGTCAAATGTTTATAACAATATTATACCCGCAAAGTTCCGGAATTGAAAATCTAAAGCACGACTTTGGAAATGTCAATGCACCTTTCACATCAAAAGTTTATAAGAATTTTATACCCATAATGTTTCGGAATTGAAATCCACGTGGTCAGTAGATTACGTGGCTTCCAAGAGATGCTGCGACGAGCCCGCTCGACATCAAAACGCCTTTGAAACTTTGTGCTCAGATGGGGTCGGCTCCTTGCGTTAGGTGACTGCCGGTGCATGGGCGTTGCGGCGAAATCCAGCCCGAGTTTGCAATGTTCGCGTTGAAATGTCTTTTCAAGCATGAAAAAGACCTTCCAGGCACAATCCAGAATGATTTCCAGCGCTGGGGGTTGTTTTGGTCGGCGGTGCATGACAACACGAAAAAATTACAGGGGGGGGGGGGGTGGCTGAAGCCCCATAAGCCCCCTCCCCCTCCCCTATGCTATGGCCCTGGCTATGCCCCTGGTACAGGGGGCTCAAATGTATAGCACAATCTCTAGCTTTTACAGGTATTGCATTCTGTTGAACCTTCTGTGTGATCCTTTTAGCTTCTGGAGCAAGGTTTCTGAGGTATGTACTTGCCAAACACTGTGACTTCTACTGTAAACACATGGAAGCTTGCCATACAAAGAAAATAAGGAATAAAATGGGCCAGCCAGCCTCCTATTTCATTCTATAAGAGCGAAGAGAATGTTTTCAGCATGTTTTGCACAACACTTATCACAGTTTGCATTGTTAGCTCATATTCCTGTGCATGCTGGTGGGCTTGTGGTGCCCTTTAAAATGTTAATTCCCAGTGAAATTCTGGAAATAAACATTATTTTGGAATCAACACCTGTCCTGTGATTCTTGTACTCCTGTTTGGCCTTACTTTTTACTTAGCTATGCAACAACTAGCTCAATAGTGTGTCTAACTGAGTTTGTCAGGAACCTTTTGGGAACATGCCTTGAAGTACTCATTTTGCTTTTTGACAAAACTCATGCACACGGAGCTTTTTGCTATCATGTTAATTATGCCCACAAGTTCATTTGTGTGCATCACAAGATGGGAACAGTGACCTCTATTGCCTGCTTGCACCAAAACTGACAGATGTGCCATTACATCTTTGTGATATCACATATTGCAGCATGCCACCGCACACCACATAGTATCTGCATGCAAGCACCACCTACTACCATCATGTACAACATAACTGTTCCACCATCACACAGCTAACTATAGATGCCTTGCACCGGCACACTGTAACTATGTTTCTATGTGCAGAAGGCACAAGTAATGTCATGCAGATTGCAGTGACATCCCTGGCATGGTGGTATCAATGCCACACTTTCAATATTGCTTGCATCTACCTTAAAGACAGGCAGGCCCGTGAGTGCTGACCGGTCTGTGTAGCAGCGCTGGATGCGACCATGAAAAGCCAACCGGCACGCCTTTCCCTGAGGGTCCATATCCAAACGGGAGCCTATCAGCAGCATGTCTGGTGCCAGAAGAGCTGGCTGGTCCAGCTCCAACAGGGCCCACTGCTCCTGGCCTTCAGCAGCCTGGCCACTGAGCAGCTCAGGGTCCCAGCGCAGACCAATTTCTTCCACGCCTGTGCCCTGGGGACAACTCAAGAAAGACACCCTGGCGCCATAGGGCCCCCACCTCTATTAAGCTGAGAGTTGGCATTACGACATGCTATGTTTACAGACTTCCATAAGAACAAAGGAGTGTTAACATGACTGCTCAGCTGCAACTTTTCCAGTGTGCCCTCTATTGGTCAGAACATTGCTTACGAAATAGTGCAGTTACTTATACAGTCGACTCTAGTTAATTCGACCTTGGTTAATTTGACTTTTTTCTTCATTCAAATGCACTGTAAAGTCCCAACGGGCAATCATATATTGCTATAGAAGGAAAACTAATTTCGTTAAAACAGGATTGGTTATTTCAACCACCAGTGGCCTCACCGGTACCCTCTTGATGCATGCAGCAGTTACTCAAAGCTTGAAAACACAAGGAACTAAGCAGACAGTGCTACTGCTTTCCTTTGCGTAAAGGTGTTCTTGTTTGATTATTCAGTGGCCAATGCTCCTTCCTCTTGTGAAGCCATTCGTTCCTGCTTTTTTTTTTCAGTCGTGTCACACCCCGATATTCAGCAGTCTACTTCGTCTTTTTGTCATGACATCGCATAGCAATTACACAGCACTGCCGGATCTTTGCATCTTTGCCGGATGCTGGTTGAGTTGTGCTTTAAGAGCAAGAAGCAAAAAGACATTACAGACTACTTCAAGCAGTTAAAAAGAAAAAAGACTTCAATTATTTCTTTTTGCAACCCTATGCTTATTCGACCTTCCGGATAATTCGACCAAATCTTGTGGCCCTGCAAGGGTAGAATTAGAGGGAGTCGATGATATCACCACACAGGGCTTGGTAACAGGATGCATATGGCTGTCAGCAGAATGCACAGCACTGTGAACATCTAGTTTGTACACTGCACACAGAAAGTAGGTCTGCATTTCGCTTACATGTTTTCAAGAAAGAGTCCTTTTGCAAACTAATCATTTTTTTAGTTGCTATAGTGTAGAGAGTTCAGAAATTTCATATATAAAATTACAAGCACAACACTGTGCACAATGGCAGCACATTATATAAATGTTCAAATAGCCTGAGTACTTCGCTATTTAATGATGTCATTCACTATTTTATTTGTTTACAGTATATGTTGAAGGGACAAGCAGTAATGGCACATAAGTCTAGTGTACTGAAAAGCTAAAAGCAAGCTGTCAAGTGCTACTGAAATGGCTGAAAATTTAGAACTACATGTTATTTATGTACAGTGTTCCTCACTAAAATGTGCAATAGTAGATATTGGAAAAACAGCAGTGGCCTGCTTCACTCAACCATGTATAGGTGCCTAAGTCTGACCTTAAGGGAAGCTCATCTGTACAGAGACAAATGATTACCAATCCACAGGAATTTCAGTTCCTTTGAAGCAGTAGGGCAGGAAAGCCTGAGTAATAGAAAATCATTTCAGAGTAAATTCAAAGTGCTACATTTTCACCTAAATATTTAGTTTAGTTTAAAACTGGCTATTTCTAAATGCTGAAACTGATTAATCAGTGAGCTGATTCATTATGGTTGCAGTCCTAGCAGAAAACAAGCATACTGGCAAGTTCAACTGTGTGAGGTCTACACTTTCCAAGCAGACGTGCACACCATAAATGTTTATGACATGCAGGGATTATAATCTATTCTTCCTAAACCTGATGCATTCTCATTGTGCTTGCATTTACTGGTTTGTTAATTTATACATAGGCTTTACTAACCTAATGGGGTGAAAACTCGAACAAAACAAAGGTTGTTAAGATTTCAAAGTTTGTTATCTTTTCTCCATAGCAACAAGTTTAATTCACACAATACACAAAGAATTCTAGATTAGCATTCAAAATTTTAATAACATAACATAATATAAAACATAAACATGACATAAAACAGTAAACAGGCCTACATAATGAGCAGTCAACAGGCAAGCATCCAGATGAGCAACAGTCTCTCACACTGCTGATTCCCTCTTGTGTCTGAACAAGATGTGCACTTTCCAAGTGGATGTGCACAACATAGATACTTATCACATGCATAGGTCATCATCTCGTTCCCAAACTTGCGCATGCTCTATGTACCTGCTTATGTCATGCTTGCATATTATTGCTCTATTAGCCATGAGGTGTGCCAACTGTCCAAACAAAATTCTCCTGTGCACCACCTATCGAGTTGCTTGTGACCAAATTAAGTGCTTCTAGAGAAGACATAACAATCACAGACATTCAAACCTCGATTTAATGAAATTCGCGATGTAACGAACTTCTTTCATTTTCCGATCTTAGTTGCATTGAAAACCGTGCATTTATTTTTCGCGAGTTAACGAAAGAACTTTGTGGAAGTTTTGATTTAATGAAGTTTTAGGTCATTTCAATCATGTATGGCTAGTAAATCTAGCAAAAAACTGTGAGCCGAGGAAAAATTATTTCAAGCATCCTTCTGCATGAAAAGTTTGAGCGGCAAAACCGCTGTCAAAGCGCACGCGCCGGGACGCGGTAGACAGGAAACACCGCTGCGCCATTTGTCGCGTTGGTAAACAACTCGGCGAAACACGAGAGCTGACGATTCCTTCTGCGCAAAAAGGATAAGGAGGGAGTGAACGCGCGGTAACGTGATCAAGCACGCGCTGGGGGGAGGGGGGGCAGGAACGCGTGCCTATCTGCCTTCTCCTCGCGCGCGTCCGTGCGCGGGCCACGCGCCGTATCGATTTTGGAGGTTAACTCTCCACGGCAAGCCCAAATGGATGTTGCCTTCACGCGCATTTTGTTATTCCTGCTCGTCTAGTGTTGGCGGTTGCGTAATCTCCAGTTTCCAAGACTCAGTACGAAGCGCTCGCTCGCGTTGTGAATGCGAGTTCGGTGTTATCGAGTGAGATCTGTTAATGCTTGCCTGAGCGCGCGTGACACCGACAAAACTACGAACCCTACTTCGCGTAGTCTTTTTGCTATCGCCATCAATGAAACTGATTTACCTTTTTTTATTTTTGGCTCAGGACCAATATCCGTCTCTTTTTAATTTGTAGCGCCCGCTGCGGGCACTAAGCCCGGTCAGCTATGGCCTCCAAGATTTACGGCGCCGCGCGACACAAAACACGCAAATCTAGGACGCCGTGAGCCACGTCGATGCATTGCTCTCGGGGCGATTTGCACCTCGCGCTGGGGCTCATAACCGCGCTATTATAGCCCCACCTTCTTGCGATTTCTTTGTAAGTGCTTGCTAACAAGATATCCACAAGGAATGCTCTGGAGATTTGTGAAGTTTTTAATGCTGAAACTTTAAAACTCGTATTAACGAAATTCGCGATTTAACGAAGTTTTTCGTTGCAAGTACAGCTTCAACTTCGTTATATCGAGATTCGACTGAAGTAACATTGGCAGCCAACGTATACACTAAAGAGAAAATGTTCAAGCTTGTTTAGGTCTAGTTTATTAACACTATATGACTAATTCGGGGCAGTAATAAACACAACCCAATCCTCTGATTCACATCACAAGGAAATTAGAAAGACGCTTGACTAAGTCAAAGTTACAAATAAAGGGGAACGGCAGATGGTGTGGCACACAATAACTGCCTCAGAAATGTGAGATGACATATGAGTGTAGGCCTTCAGTATCACAGGCCATTGTTTCCGGAAATTTGCAAAAGGCAAAGCAGTGAAAAAATTAAGCCAGTATGAATCTTTTATTGCTTCGTTTAACCTGAGGGTGGAAAAATATGGCAGTTTTTACTTTTACACAACTTTTACACGAGGCATCACAATCAGAGACAGTAAAGACCGTGCTTGAGAGACTCGCTCGTAAGTATCTGCCACTGGGCAACTCAAGTGACGAAGACTATCCGCCTTACAAAGGCTTATCTTGCCCCGAGCTAGATAACCCCTTCAAGGGATGCGAAGTAAGGGAAGCTCTCCAGAATCCAAATGGCAGGTCTCCCCTGGTCCTGATGGCATTCCCAACCGGGCCCTCAGAAAGCTGAACAACTGCTCTATAGAATAGTTGACAGAGGAGATCAATGGAATATGGGAACGAGGGGTTGTCCCAGAGTCCTGGAAAATGGCCTCGGTCATCCTCATTCCAAAGGCTGGAAGACCCCCCGAGTCTCTCAAACCTCAGACCCATTTCCCTCACTTCCTGCATGGGGAAAGTGGCGGAACTAGTCATACACAATCGAATTTCCAAGCACATCGAGAAACAAGGACTGTTTCCGTATAACATGATCGGCTTTCGTCCGGCCCTGTCAATGCAAGACGTGATGAAGCTCATCAAGTGTCAAATCATTGACACAAGAGATATAAGAGGCATCTTAGGCTTAGACCTGGAGAAGGCCTTTGACAACGTATCCCATGCTCACATTCTGAATTCCATCTCGGAGCTCAATTTGGGAGACGCCTTCCACAAATACATAAGCTCGCTCCTTAGGGATCGCAAGGCCACGCTCAAGATCGGTGACCTCAAGTCCTACAATTTCAGTTTGGGTCCCGGAGGCACGCCACAAGAAGCGGTAGTCTCACCACTGCTTTTTAACATCGCCACGAAGAAATTATCGCAAAGGCTCTCCAGCATAGAAGGGATCAATCATATGCTCTACGATGACATCACGATCTGGTGCACCAGAGGAAGCGAAGGAGCTGTTGAATCAGGCTCTAGATCAAACAGAGATGTACCTGGAAAATACAGGGCTTAGATGTTCCCCGAGCAAGTCTGAGCTCCTCCTCTACAGGCCAGTCAGGAGAGGTCGCAAACCTAGAGGCTGGAAACCGTTGTCTGAAATAAACAGCAAACTCCACACTAAAGGCGGCTGTACCATCCCCAGAGTAGACACCATTCGGGTCCTTGGCATGCTAATCGAATCCAATGGCAGTAACAATACGACATTCAACAAGCTCACAGCCAAGACTGAGAACATGATCAGACTCATCAACAGAGTCTCGAACAGGCGCGGAGGCCTAAAGGAAGACAACCTCCTCAGGTTGTTCCACGCCTTCCTCATGAGTCATATAGTTTATGTGGCAGCCATGCACAATTGGTATAACTCCGAGAAGAAACAATTAAACACGCTCATGAGAAAAAGTATAAAGAAAGTACTAGGCATTGCGTTACGGGTGAGCACAGACCTCCTTATGCAACTAGGAGTGCACAACACATTGGACGAGATAATCGAGGCCCAGAAGTCAGCCTAACTGGCCCATCTATCCTGTACCCAGCTGGAAAGAAGATCCTGGCAGTTCTTGGGATCAACCTTGTCCTCATGGAGGAGTGCAAATATGAAACCTCAGAAGACCAAAGGAACAACATACAAGTCGCACCATTTCCCCATAATGTTGATCCTCAACACAACATAGACAGACGCAGGGCAAGAGCCCTTGCCCTCCTGAAGCGTACCAAAGACGATCCATACTCGGCATGTTTTGTCGACGCAGCCCAATATGAAGAGTCGTCTAACTTCGCCATTGCCCTCGTTGATCACAACGGACAGATAGTGAATGCGGCTTCCTTGAAGTGCTCAACACCAACCAGACCGGAGCAGGTCACAGTTGCTATAGCACTCCTAGATAACAGCAGATTACAAATCTTCACCAATTCGAGATCGGCGGTCAGGGCTTTCGCTTCAGGATCCATCGCTGAGGAGGCTCACAAGATTCTCAAGAACAAGATAATCTCTCCGCACACAATCATGTGGTTTCCCTCGACCCCCAGCTTGACTCCTTTCCCAATCTCAATGACATCGCCCACTTCCAAGCGCGCGCACTAACCCACCGCACGGAAGCAGGGTCGAGCTCAGACTCCAGGGTTCTCGAGTTTCGGGAGACTCTCACCACTTTCAGCGAAATCACTACCCACTATCACCTGTGTAGGAGGACATATCCCCCCCTCATAGCAAACTGGCTGGACCTCTGGCGTCCACTTTACGCATGCGTCAGACTAAGTGCTATCCAAACCTGGCCCTTTTCCATACGATCACTCCAGAGGCTTTTAAGCTCTACTTGCCCCAACTGTGGGGCTGTTAGCAATCTTGCACACATGCTCTGGCGATGCCCCTCGTTACAGGGACCCAATCAAATCACGGAAGAAGAATGGAGCTCTGCCATCCAGAGCTCAGAACTTTTGCGTCAAACTTGGGCTGTCCAGAGAGCCCACGATACGGCAGTTAGTTGGCCTACCAGTCCCCACATGGGAGCGGCCCGCAGCTCTGCCCTAGGACACAGCTTCTCAGGACTATGTAAATAAACTTCTTTGTCTGTCTGCCTGTACTTGTTTTCATCTCATTAAAGCTTTCAAATAAAAGTGGATGAGCCCTTTTTCTGTGCAACTGTGTTGCTTCTTGTCTAACTTTATCACAATGATCACAAAACAATGAATACTCAATTAAGTATTCCAAAACAAAAAAATCACCACCCAAGCACTCCGTACAGATGGTTAACCAGCGAAACTGAAACGATGTGCAGCCCCGGTGTTTACCACTGGGTCCCGACGGTTCATTAAACGCCAGCTTAGTAGGCTGCTGGATCATCGGTATGCAGTTGCTGCTTGCACTCGGCTGCACGAGCCTGTTCTTGTGCCCGGGCTGCAGCATTGGGATGGCGTAGACGAGCTCATTCCCGGTTCTGCTTGCGGCATTGCTGATCGAAAGCTGCCTGCTTCTTAGAAGCAGGCACATACCCAGAATTTTTTTTCGGGGGGAGGGGGCCCCAACCCAAGGTAACTTTTCTACGCAAATGAGGGGGGAGGGGAGAATATGTTCAAACATATTGCCAAATATTAAACTTTATGCATACACAATAAGTGAAACTGAGCGTTAACCTATGCTTGCTTTATCTGCTTGCCTCGGCTTCTTCTTGATACACTGGGTCTTCCCGCTTGTAAATTTTGCTGACAAGTCCGTGTTTAACAGACCACACACATTGATAGGAGAGAATGAATACGCCAATCTTGGAGGCAACGCATGTGAAATATGTGAGCGGGCTGCTCCCGCAAGCAGTACATGATACAGGTCTCTCGATACATGTTTTTCCAATGAATATTATGTGTATATGGCTGTCACCAGTAAAGGAATGAATCTCATTTTCTTTCTGAAAAATTATCAACACAAAAGGGAAATGCAGTACTCACAGTAGAGAGCAAAACATCCATTGCAATTAGCCAAAGCAGAGAAAATTAAGAAGAAAAGTTGGTCCCTACCTAGCCATGAGGGTAGCATGCAGGGCTGACACATGGAAACGGCTCCCAGAGGAACAAGGACTCTTGAAGTGGATCACAGGCTCCACCCGCACCAGCAGGAAGAGCTGTGCTCCTAAATGGCCAGGGCTGCAAACCAGACCCCGCTCAAGCAGTGACGCCTCCAGCTGGCCCACACACACACCCACTCGATCACCCTGCACACAAGCAACTCTCAAACATTGCACCACATTCTGAAGAAATCACAGCTGACAGGTAAGCCTACACTACAGCCACACACCTGCAATTAAAGGCCTATGAACAATGTTATCTAACACACACACACACACACACACACACACACACACACACACACACACACACACACACACACACACACACACACACACACGCACGCACGCACGCACGCACGCACGCACACACACACACATGTATATTAGTAATAATAAAATGAAAAAATAATTGTGTCAGACTCCGCACATAGTTTCCGCAGCCCTGAGTCAATGCCTCAGCTAAGCAGCTCCAATGCCATGTACCCCTCTGCCGATAGCACAAACACGATTTTTATAGAAGGAATGCCAAAGGATGGTATATTCCCTTTAACACCACCGTTGGCATTGTTGCCACTGCTGCCCCTGCTGGCAAAGGGACAACGTTAGGTGATGTCATTCTGTGCCTTTGCAAGTGGGCAAATTTATCCATAAAGAGGCAGTTTGGGTTATCAATGACGGCACTCTGCTTGATGGCACTCATAAACTAATCACTTTCCCTAAAGACAGCTCAATCACATCAAGCTTTCTACTTCCGGTGTGCAGCACTCCACACCCTGTTGTTTTGCTCATCTGCATGCAATTTTTGTGCCTGCAAATACATCATCTCTATATCAGTTTTCATCTCTGCTGGTCATCAATACTGTCTCTGCACACACCCTGGCATGTGACTGAAGGATTCCATTCTTCAAGGAAAGAACCCCGTGTTTGCCGGTACCTTTACCACGTTGCTATAAAATACCATAATGTAACTCTTTAATGTAATTTCTTCTGTTTAGGCTCATGCTATCCTTAGCAGTAGTCTTGTGCAGCAGTGTGGCGGTTGAAGTGCTGGTCGAAGGCAGTGGTAACACTCCATATGTATGCTGCAGCTGATGCAAGGCTCATGCTTGCCGCTACAGCTAAAGCAGCGAGCACACAGCTGTGTTAAAGCATGGCGGAGATGCACTAATGTAGACACATAATTAGAATATCATAGAATGTATCAAACAGCAGCAGCACTGGTGGCTCCCTCTTGCGATGTCATGAACAACTGCAACAAGTCATAAATATCCTTAGGTTGCATGACTTTTCTCTTCGAGAATAGCACTGTAAATATGTAGAAAAAAATATTGTCATGATTATGTCACTTCCAACATGTTTATGACAGCAAATAAGTGCAACAGTTCCACATATTTCGGTTAAAACAATGCATCACAAGATGTCTCTGCAAGTGCTGCTCCTCAAGCTTACATCTTTCATCATGCTAGTATACATGCATATGCTAAAATTGTCTAGAATGAAACTTATCTCTCGGTTATGTAAGACTGCATGAAATTTGCGATTTCTCGAATTAGTAAGTGCAGTTGACTTCCATTAATATGACATTAGTTCATTCAATGTTCTTTTTCATTAGACCATGTTCAAAGGTCACACAAAGCACTGGTGATGGGCACTATATTCTTATCCCTTACCTGTATGGCCCTGTTCACTGGCTTGCGAAACATTTGGATGCTTTTGACCTTTTTTGTCACTTTCAAGGATGGGATCTCAACCACCTGCAATTAAATAAACACATGTTGTACATTAATAATGTACATTGCATTGTAAATAATATATTATTTAATGGAGCATAACTGCGAGTCAGCCTAGTTGGAATAGATTCATTTTTTAAAAAACTTTTCGTGCACAAACAAACAGGGACGAATAATGCGTGCGTGCATGTGTGTGTGTGTGGAGGTTACACACCACGCAAAGACAAACTCCCAGCACTCCCTGGACAAGAATGCTATAAAGGGGATGCACCTTTTTGATGCACAAATTGATGCATTTATATAATGTATGTCAATGACCAAGCTGGCACACGACTTGGAAAAACAAACAGTGCTAAAAATGGGGCCAAACAAAGACAAGACAGTGCACTATCGTGTGTCGTCTTGTTTGCAGGCCAGACTTGTTGCAGCCCAGGTAACAGTGGAGATAACCATTGTTTTCCAGTCAGATCTTCTACTAAGAGGTATGGCCACGGTTACGTATGGAAGACGGCGGGCACTATTTACAAGTCACCTATCACTCAATCGTGCTTTCAGCATTGTGGGCACGCTATATTATTCTAGATTTAAAAATACAGGAATGAAGCTTTGCACTAGAACTTTGATAGTATCATATGATGCAAGTTTCACTCACTTTTGGTGACCTGCTGTTCGACTTGTTTCAAGAGATGTTTGGAAGAAACTTGCCATGATGGTACTGTACTCATCACGCGACGTATATTGGTATTTGAACACACACAGGAATTGATGAGGCAGACAGTGCGAAGCAGGGCTGCTTCCTGTTTAGAAGACATTGTGAAAATTACAGCATTCGTAGTTCGCAGTAAAATTAGGGCCAACTAGCTCCAAGAGATTTGAAAGCGTTGTCCCCCCTTGAAAATTGCCGAGACATTTAGTTAGGATGGCCTCTCTGCAGTAAGTAGCATGTGTTAAGACAGGGTAGGCGACAGGGCTAGGTGACTGGCCATGGCCGTCTGGTGTTGAGCGATCGGGCAGTGACGAGACGCCCTCCCTATGTCCATATTTATCCACCAACTTCATTCTTTACGCCTTTTATGCATGTGTCCCCCCTCCTCTTCGTATCCCTCACCCCCTCCCCTTCTTAAAACTCTTTTTTGTTAGTGACGGTCACATTCTTCAACATCCACAGGGTTCTTGAATGGCACGGCAGCCGCTAACATTCCTGTATTCCTGTTTCTGCGTGGACTTCACGAGGCCATTCACCTACCTGCCCTCTCACTTGTTTGTTGTGGAGGTTTCTCAGCTTGCCTGGCCCAGCACCACCATCTTTGATATATTTTGCCATGCGGAAATCAGCCTTCTGTAGGTCTTTCTTTCTTGTCTTGTTTTTTTTGCCCTGTTTTCATTTCTAACAGCATATACAAACTAGCCTAACAGCAAGCTCTTCTCAAGTTTATTAACATAATGAAAACCAGAGACAAGGGAAAGAAAAATAATAAAAAAGAAAAGGGAGGGAGGTGCTTGTTATGCATATCCTAGACAAGCAAGCTGCATTACTTTCGGACTCCTTTTCTTCTGCACAGCGTGGTCGACGATTCGGTCAAGTACCAGAAAGGAGAAGCTCTTCAACGACAGGAAGGCATGGTCGGAAGCAACAACGCCCCTAAGTTTTTTGCATGCACTCGTCCCATGTTTATATGTGTGAGGAATTTTCAATGCTGATCCCTCCTCAGCAGTTATAGTTAACATGATCCGAAATGAGATAGTGGTGCACCATGAGTGGGGCCACAACGCTCTGTGCATAGGAGAGGCGATTACCCCCATGACACCCCCTCCCCTTCAAGCTGCCACTAGCTCTCACCTTGCTTTCACTTTCAAGCTTTCCCTTTCATCAATGTCACTCTTTCAGAACCCACCTCCTGAAACTTTCTGTTCCGTGGGAAAGGGGAAGGGAGGGGGGTTAGAAAATTTCACGGGGGGGAGGGGATTTGACACCCCAAATCCCTCCACCCCACCCGGCTACACCAATGGTTTCATAGTACACACCTGAACAACTTGTCTTAAAAGAAGCAAAATAGAAAAAAAAGGCAGTTTCAGGTGAGATATGTGAAAATGTGAAGGAACATAGACCAAACACCTGTGCTTCCTGTGCTTTCTAAACATAACAGCTGTTTGGTGAGTACCCTGAAGGTACTCTGTAACCTGTTTTTTTTTTTTAAAGGATGGGTTTTACATGCCAAAACCACGATCTGATTATGAGGCACGCCGTAGTGGGGGGCTTCGGAATAATTGGGCCACCTGGAGTTCTTTAACGTGCACCTAAATCTAAGTACACGGGTGTTTTTGCATTTTGCCCCTATCGAAATGTGGCCACCATGGCCGGAATTTGATTCCCTGACCTTGTGCTTAGCAGCGCAACACCAAAGCAACTAAGCAACCACAACGGGTCTGCAAGACCTTTTGAGCATAGCTGCTTAGTGAAAAAGGAATGTGAAAGCTGCTTCTCATTAGACAATACTGTCAGGAAACTGAGGGGGTCTAAGAAAGGCTAAACATGTTGAAAAGAAGAGCAAGACAACTGGTTACATAAAATTTGTCAGTATGAAATCAAGTGTCATAGGATAGCTAGCCATAGAAGTCGCAATTGTTGCTTATTGTACATCTTTGAGCTGCAGAAAATCAACCAACTGTAGAAATGCACATGCGATTCTTACAATCACAAGTCACACATGAAAAAATTTATTGATGAAAACCTACTCCTTTGTATGCAGATATCACTCAAACAATGCTTGGACGTTCTGCAAAGAGACTGGCCACTTAATTTCGAAAACTGCCAGGATCGACAGCCTACTGGAGATAGCAAATGTAACTAATAAAAAAATTATTATTTACCTAATTGCTCAATTATTTAGGTAACGTGAGTAATGCAAACAAACAGCACAATAAGCATTAATTAATTTGTTAGGAACCGGATTGATTTGATATTAATTAATTACTTAATTATTATATGTTCCACTTACATAAGTTTTTTCAGAGTTCGATAATTAAAAATAATTTAATACCTTATATTGTATTCAGATCTTCATATTGCGGAGACAACCACTGTGTATAATTTAAACTGGAACACCTCAGGAAAAAGCAAGGCTTAATTTTAAATGAATATGTCATGTGAACAAAATAAGCTAAAAGAAAAAACACTAACAAGACAAAGTTGGGTGCCCGCAATAGCGGCGCACAACCAGCACAACTGAGAACAGCAGGAATGAGCGGCAGAAAACCCTTCGCGACGGATGCTGGCAGCAGCGCTGCTGTCACGGGCTGGCATCCAAGTGCCAGACCTTTCCACACGTTCGGCCTCACAGCAATGCATGGCACAATGCTGCCCCTGAACATATCACCTCCTTCTATTACACTGTAGTTTCCCTCTAATAACTGGCTGCTCTTTCCTTCAACTTCCTGGAATCCCCATCCCTTTTCCGACATATTCCTGTGCTTTCTAAACATAACAGCTGTTTGGTGAATTTTGTTAGATATAATGACAATGCAGTGAGAAGCAGAAGAAAAAAATGAAGAAATCTTATTACAGTTATAAAGCTGGTGCCATCTGGTGGCAGAACGTGATACCGATGCACTGACACTATGGTCTTGAAGATTGCCTGGTACAACTTTCCACTGCATCTCCTGATCTTGAGCTCATGTCAATAAAAATCAGTGCAACAGGTGGATCATAATAAGCATAGTTTTGTGAGAGCACAGTGGTACAGCGTTGAATGCTGTAGGAATGACAAAAAAAGGGGAAGGCTACAAGGGTGTGGCAGTGGTAGCACTTGATTTCTAATAACTCAGTTTATCTGTACATGGTGCACTCAAAAACATTTCATGGGAAAGTATCCATGAGATGTCCTTTTTTTAGCAGAAACATTCAACATCTTCCATGAAAGGCGTTGCAGGGCCAATTTAATGTGACATTTGTGCATGATGTGAACGACACATTACTGGCATATTATGTCTGGCAAGCATTCATGTTCTTTTTCTCTTCCTATTCTTTTTGTTTCCTGTAATGGTGAAACAGAGATTTTTTTGGTGCTGTGGCTGATGATGCCAATACAGGCAAAAGCCATTTGCAATTATAACATATAGTATCACTCAAGAATGAAATGTGGACCGAAAGAAACAAAGCAGGACAGTTGTTACACTTAAAGAAGGCGTAAAACACTTTTCTAGCTAATCATAGAATGGCTTCAATATTAAAGGACACAATCTCGCGAATCTCATGTTGCAAAAATGTTTCAAATCCTTCAAGTATAAGTAGAGTTGTCACACGGAAGGACAGCCTTGTCTCTCTTCTTGTCACTGCTAGCATGCTGGATGGAAGCTACACAGGGAAGAAGCAATGAGAGTGAAGCCTCGCCCAATAGTTGAGTGTCTTGGCAGCAAAAAGGCTTGTAGCGGCACCCCGTGGCAGCTGTTGTGCACTATACTATGCAGCGCTCCACTGCTATCTCGAAGACCAAGCACAGTAGACGCTACTATGTGCACTTGTCGTGTGTAGACTGGCAGTGCAAAGATGAAACAATTCTTCTGCCTTTTTTGAGATTGCAGACATACATTTCATTTATTTAACCCTTTAAGGACAGTAAAAAAAAATGAGAAAAGCTTGCATGGAATTTTTTTTCGCTCTCAAGTGAGTGTGATGATCACATAAATCAAGACCACGCAAAAAAATTGTCAGAAAGGTGAATTTTACTAGGAAAACAATTTTTTTTACACTGTAACAAAAGTGGGCTTCACTGCACACAAGTTAGTGTATGCTCCCAACATCACATACACATGATTCTGACGATCACACAAAGCAAGAAAATTAAACAAAAAAATTGTCAGAAGGGTGCAGTTTACTAAGAAAAAATTTTTTTTTACAGAGTAACGATAGTGGACTTCACTGCACACAAGTGGGTCTTTGCTACCAACTCCACTCTTCCACAGCTCCTTACACCATCTCATGTCATTTACAAGCACAAAATAAAGTACTATCTGGAAGAAGCACAGAGCAACATAAGAGCTCAAATTGTCTTCAGGCCTGCAGAAAAAACAGATAAAAAGTGCTAGACGAGCTGGCCTCATTGTTCATTTTTTTTTGGCAAGTTTATCGCTTGATGAGCTGAGCTTGTTTCCATCCTTAAAAGGTTAACTCAAAATCAGCAATTATGTATTACTGAAAATGTTCTCACGATCACGAAATCAGCCAATAGCTTTGGTGGGTCTAGAGGCTTGCAATGATGCTGCATGAGGAGATTACGGAAGCAAGAGCAAGCAATTTTTTGCCATTTTTGACACAAGATTGTAAGTTCCCTTCTGCATGCAGTGGAGTAACATTTGGCTCACATATTCACAGCAGCCTTTATGACAGATTGGCAACGTTTTCTTATTATGTTCAAAAAGTGTTTCAAGGCCCCTTTAATTACTTGAAATTGGGACAAGCAATCATAGTGTAAATGAGTTTTAAATGTGCTTTCTCCTTTGCAGGAAGTAGTGCACCAGCACCATCAGATCTGGAAGATTATGATGCACTACTTCCAAAGCATACAGAGCTGCACTTGAATATAGTATTAGGAGCATCTTGTTGAGTGTACTGCAGCAGTGAGTGAGTCTGCTGGAGAAGCTCTTCTGCACTTCTGCTTTTTTTTAATACATGTACATTCTTGCAGACTGACAAAGAGACAAATGGGTGACTAAACACTCACATCATTGATGCTGACTGATCCCTGCAGGATGGTGCCTGTCAGCACTGTGCCCTGGCCCTTGACTAAGAAACAGTGGTCCACTGACAGAACAAGGGGCCCCTTGTCCTGTCGCTCAGGCAATCGGGCATCCCGACATAGGGCTTCCACTAATCCAGTCAACCCCAGTGCAGACGATGGCTCAACATGCTGCACAAGTTCCGATGGCAGAAATCAAGGTGCCACGTGCATGCAGACAATTATGAACACTAACAAGCATGCAGTGAAACTTCTCGGGATTTCAATTTCGTTATGCTAGCTGCTAGTATGTGCTATGTATCATCAGCTGCTGGAAAAAGTGAAGTGGGAAAAGTATCAAATGTAAGAGAATAAGGGGAGAGGAGTGGAAGAAGCAACGAGATGACATGAAAAGTTATAGCCCAAAAACAGAGAAGGAAAGAAAATGAGGGCACAATAACATACTTACTTTCCTTGATTCTCATTAAGATGCAAACTGCGATAGTGTGAAATTGAAAGTATATTCCCTTTGTTTCTTCCTCTCCCCCACATTTTTTGAAGTCCTTTCTCCCAGCTCTTTGGGGGCATGCACAGGAGCTATGGGACACATTTCAGAATCATAAATGCATCGATTCCTATCCTATGATGGCACTCAGTCTGAAATGGCTTTACCTTCACACTTCCTCTCCACCAGGACAAAAAGATCACCCCAATCAGGGCTGCTCTATTACGTCAGAGAAACTGACAATGACTATGGAAAAGGTGCTCAAATACATTACAGGGATAGAGACAAAAAAATGTTCCATCATCCCTTTTTTTTTTGCTTTGTTAGACAACTGTCCCTAATGGTGGTATGGAACTAGAATTTCTTGAATGCATGACAAATCAATTATTATATCCTTTTCAAATGCAACTAGCTCCAGATGCATGCCAAAAGCAGCTCTCAATATGGACAGCTTCTTACTTTGCCACCATTTTCTCAGCAGTTATCTTGGTTTCACAATAATTGATCAGGCTGTTGGCATCTACATTTGCCAATAGAATGGCAGCATTTACAGAAGACAGGTGATCAAGAGTAACAGCCAACCACTTATTTTGCATGTGCACTTATTTGTTAGCATTACTTTGACTCTGAGCCATGTCCCCACATGGGCTGCAGATAGCAATGGTGTCTATTAGTCCTTTCACACAACCATTGTCTCTCCCACTGTCACTGCTTTCTGCCTGTGTGCCTGCATATACGTATGGTATGCTGTCATGTAATGACCCATGCTGCTTTCTCTTAGATGGCACTCACTGAAGAGTGGTGCTGAACAGTGTGTTCATTTGTCTGTGCAGTGCCCTGACTTTTAAGCAGTCATGCTTTTTTTTTATATGAGACCTCTTTTATTATGTGGTTTCACTGTATTTGTGTACATGTTTCTCAAACAATCGCCACACTCCATCGAATGACCACTGATGTTTGCTGCACTGCACTGCCTACCTGTACGTCATGCACATGTTTATGCAGTGAGCCATCCTTGAGCCTATGCCACATTTTCCACTATGGCGCTTTTCCTTGTGGGTTGCTTTCATTTTAGCATGCTGCGTGCATGTACACGCACATGCACATGACTTGAGGTGTGAAGGAGGTGGTATATACAAGCTATCTTATGAATTCGCGCTGCTAGAATTCATATTGTGTGAGAATCTACATTTTCTGATCTGCTGTAGTAGCAGAATGGCCATTAACATAAAGCATAGCCAGCCAAATGTTTAATTTGTTCTGATAATTCACTTTATCAGCATTCATTGTGTTGAGGTCTGTTATTGCTTTTTGCTTTTACAGTACACGACCCCAAACTGGACAAGATAGTGCCTTGGGCAACTTTGCATATTTTTACAAAAGGTATGTATGCAAGGACAAATTATGCTTGAGCCAACAGCGAGTTGGGATGCCATCTTTAATTTATAGTTGAAGAGCAAATTAAATTTTCAGTACAACGTGCACTTAGCTACAAGTCATAAGCATAACACCCAATAGATTGCTTACATCAGCTCCACCAGGATTTGCAGCCACAGGTATAACAGCTGCATTGGCAAATTTGGTGTTCTCCAGAGTCTTTTTTAACCTTTTTGTCATCTGTAAAAAAAAAACAAAAAAACAAGAGGAATGAAAAATGTCAAAATTATCTGATGTAGCCGTCAACCAATTCATTGCCTTATCTACATGAAGCTGAAGTGAACAAAATACCCTTGGGCTGGTAAATACAATGATGTTCTTGTTCTGCTCTAATCAGCTTCCTTTTGCCACCTGTCCCTGGCTACTGTCCTGCCTATACGCCTCGTGCACCGCCTATAGAGGCGCCACTGATAGCCACCTAGTGGGCGCTTCTAACAGTACGCGCGGGAGCAGTAGCAGATGACAACCCTTTGCAGCAAGGATGGCTGAAGTTCACGGCTGTGATTTCTCTTTTGTTCGGGTGCCAGACTGCTTCTTCTGCGGTGACAGCTGCAGGGAAGATGCTGACCTCTGTGGGAGCGGGTATGAACACGATGTTACCGGGATTGGGACAACATGGTCCACATACGTGCCAGGTGCGTCCCACAGACAAACGCCATGAACCCCATTTACATGAAGTGGAGCTCTTGTTAACTAGCCAATAAATTTTGTTGAGTAATGCGATCTCTCGATCGTTTTTTTTTAAATTCTACCCTTGCCGTAATGCTGCTTTTGTACCTCAATAATAGGCACTCGTCGTTAGTGCAGATTTATATCAAACAAATCCGCATGGTGCAATGTGTGCATATGCCGTTGTGATTTTTCTGCCGATGAATACATGTGATATCGCCGAGTAAGTGCAGTCGAAGTCGCCTCAAGAAGAGTAAATACGAATTTATTGATGGAAACGTGTACATTAGTCAACGAAGACACCAAACGCACAGGTAAACAAAAGCGCATGTTAGTGCTGTATCGCCGATGCAATTCTGCTACATGCATATGCCGATGAACCGCCGTTCCCGCTGCAGTTTTTGTAATTTTAAATTCCCCAAGGGAGCTGCTTGAAAACGTAAAAAGCTAAAGTCTGACTAACATTACAGTACTTTTTTTTTATTTTAGAGAGAGGTGCCACATGATATATTAAAAGGCAGAGCAGCGCCAGCCAAAGTAGGTGAGTACTGGCGGCAAGGCCGGGTTTAGTCCTCTGCAGCGTAAGCATAATAGGAAAGAATTCAATTGAGTACAAAATTCACATGCAAGGAGGGACTATATTGTGAAACAAACAAATCATTCCGCATGTTAAGTCTGCTCGGACAGCATCGAGGTGTGATGACTTCCCAAACGTGATGCGAACTTTTCAGTGAAAAATGGAACAAAAATACCATATGCAGCAACTATTAGCAATTCTCGCCCTGAACCTACCTATTGTCTAAACACATTTCCTCAAAAAAGACAATATCTAGGATGTTCTCGGGCGAAAAGAATAAAGCTGTTAAAGAAGCACTTGCTTGGTATCATTCCGATAAGACACAGCGTGATTTATACCCTTTACAAATGAGGCAGAGTGCAAACCTCGCAGCTCAAAAGAATCAAAGAGTTTTGCATGAAGCAACTAGCAACAGTTAAACATGTGCGAAGCCACGCATGCAATAGACGTAAAAACATGAAGTGCGTGAGAGCTGGTGCTAGGATTTACCGGGCCACATAAAACCAACAATTTCAGTTCTCGCAAACTTCAGTAGCTTTAACATCCAACACAATGCGATCGGGCAGTCGTGCTACCTAGCTAGCGCAATGCAGTAAAGAAGCGGAAAACAATATAAGCGGCAAACGGCATTCCAAACTTTAGCGAAATGCCTTTAAACTGCATGCCGTACTGCAGACGAAGTTCGTCGCTTACGCGTCTATGATCGAGTGGAAAAAAACACCGACGCGAGAAAGGAAAGGATGAGAACAAGAAATTTCCCGCCAAAGCGATGATACATTTTTGATACAGTTGCTCCCGCTGATGAGGCTTTGTGGGGAATGATTAGAACCATATCGTCAGCATGTTATCGCCGGTATTTGAGCCCCCCCCCCCCCCCCCAGCAAATATTCTTCTTCGACATTCCTTGAATCTTTGGCCACCCCATACATGCGAAGGGTGTTGCCTATTTTTCTCTGAAAACGTGAATAAGACAGAGAAGCACTATCAACGACACAACAAACTACGGCGCTCGGCTGGCTCTTCTCCCATGTGTTCTGCGCAAGGCCGCCACCAGCGGCGCATTCATCGGCGCGCACTACGCGTATTGCCAGTGTTCAACAACCAGCATGGCAGATAATTAGGCTGGCATTAAACTGGATGAAAATAAGCTTACTATTACAGGCTCAGTGTGAAGATGCTGTGGTTTAAGTATGGCATGTGTCCAATGGACTACATAGTGTCACGGATTAGAGAGTGTAGAAGGTGAAACGAACTAGAGGAAGACGAAGACTCTGACTGTTGCCTCAGCGCCATATATATCACTTGTACATATACATTATTCTGAACTTGTGGGCCAGCTTTCTTCCTGCAACGTTTTGGTGGAGGTGTTAGGTACAATCGCAGAACTTCGCAGTGGATGTCATCTACCTGCCACCACAATGGCAGATCAACCGACACAACTGACAACGGTTCAGCAGTCCCTGCCAACGGTCATCCTCACTCATCCACAGGATGTGGGGACATTTTAAACCTGACATTCTATTGCAAACTTGACATTCTATCTCAGGGGAACTGCGAAGCAATAGTACAATACACATGAAGCTGACCGAATGAGCTGGGATGTCTGCAAAGAAAAAAATGCAAGATCTCTTTGGCAGACCTGTTGGTCGTCAGTTGGCAGCAAAAAAACAAAAAACTTGCGTGCTGTGCTCACACGTAACAGAACCCTATGTCATGTATATACAGGATGCACTGGCACTCTGTCGAAAGGCTGATAAAAACATGACCGAGGCAGACAAGACTGGTCATATACTAAAGGGTATTGCAGACGATGCCTTCAATCTCCTGATGTGTAAGGATTGTGCCACAGTGGATGCAATTATAAAGGAGTGTCAGTGCTTCGAACAAATGAAGGACCACTGCGTCGATCAAACTTTCGACAGATTGCCCAATACTGCCGCGACCCCTTTGTGCAAAGGGACCAGAAGATATAATGCGCATTGTTTCCCGTGAACTTGAGGCCATGGCTCCAGCTCCAGTTCGTTCCGATTGTCGGAACAGTGTGCCCTCTACCTCGCTTACACAAGTGGTCGTTCGGGAGGAAATAGCAAGTTTGGGCATTCCACTTCTCTGCTGGGTCCACCATACGAAGACCTACCAGATTTCTCTGGCCGCTCGCTCCCAGACGCAAAGCTTTCCTCCACTCCGTTGCAAAGCAGCTGACTGGCGCAGAGCCGATGATAAACCCATATGTTTTAATTGTTCCCTATTTGACACATCGCCCGACATTGCCACAGCAGCTGGTCGTAACCTCTTTGGTGGTCATCTCCGAGTCACTACCTCGAAGTACCAGACAATCACACTTCCTCGCCCTACACGTTGACTAGGAACATCAATGCCGACAGTGCTCCACCTAGGTCCAGCCGCACCCTGTCTCCATAAGGTTGTCAGTCCCGTTCGCCTCTCATTCACTGCTCTATGTCCCCATCTGCAACTGGTCGCTTCAGTTCTGGAAACTAGGTGGTGCAGCTTCCGGAGGTGAAGCTGCAACTCCGACCTGGTCCACAAATCCTCTGTTGACCCTGCTGCCTACACGTGGAAATGCACTGGATGTTGAGGTTGATGGCGTTTCTGCTACATCTCTCGTTGACACAGGAGTGCAGCTTTCAGTTATGAGCGCTGCTCTCCGCCAAAGGCTTAAAAAGGTTCTGATGCCAGCTGTACTGTGCACTGTGTGAGTTGCCAATGGTAGTACTTCACCTGTTACTGGAATGTGCACAGCACATGTGACCATTGGGGGCCATTATACCATTGTTTTATTTATCGTCCTTAAGCACTGTCCACACGACTTCATTCTTGGCCTCGACTTCCTTTCGAAACATTCTGCCCAAATTGACTGCTCTGCAGGTGTTGTACAGATGGATCTGCCATTTCCTGTCAACGCCACAACTTGTGCTTCACACTGCTTATGCTCCGCTGAGTTTGCAAGGCTGTCTCCACAAGCTGCTACAAATGTCTTTCCGGCGCCTTTTCCTCCCGTTCCTGATGGCGAGTACACCGTGTCACCGCTTACTGACATGGTTTTGTCACGCGATATTGCTCTACTGAGCGCCATAATCCAGATCCTCGAAAACAGTGCTCATGTGCCCATCCTCAATTTTGGATTTTCTATGCATGTACTTCCACATGGCATTGCCATAGCGCATATCACCCCTTTGGAAGAATTTGAGATCTCTTTGGCCTCTGAATTCTTCCTCAGCACCAATAGACCTTTGTCACCTACTCCTTCATCCTCGACGCCAGTGGACGACATTTGTAAGATGATTTGCCCCTAATCTTCATTCCAAGCAAACAACTTTTCGTTACCTTTTGTCATCTTATTGGGATATCTTTGATTTGGACGACCGTCCTCTTGGTCAGACATCTGTTGCCACACATCGCATCAACTCGGGGGATACCAGCCCCATTCATAGGCAGCCATATCGTGTCTCCGCAACAGAAAAGGTCAACAAGATGATGGACAAGCACATCGTTGAACCTTCCAGTAGCCTGTGGGCATCACTGGTCGTCTTAGTAAAGAAAAAGACAATTCGTGGCACTTCTGCATTGACAACTGTCCCCTCAACAAGATAACAAAAAAGGGTGTTTATCCACTGTCTCGCATAGAGGATGCTCTTGACTGCTTTCAAGGACCCCAATACTTTTCACCAATTGACCTCTGTTCTGCCTATAGGAAGATTAGCGAAGATGCGATGGAGCATGAGAAAACTGCCTTCGTCCCAATGGACATTTTGCACCAATTAAAAGTCATGCCCTTTGGATTACACAATGCACCAACTACATTTAAGCACATCATGGGCTCTCTCCTGCACGGCTTGAAGTGGTCAAATGCCTCTGTTACCTCGACGATACGATTTGTTTTCACCGAACTTTGAGAGCCACCTGCAGTGCCTCACGACCATCCTCTGCGTGTTTCACAGTGCTGGCTTTCAGCTAAGCTCTTCCAAGTGCCAATTTGGTCGCCGCAAAATTACCATGCTCGGACATCTCGTAAATGCCACAAGAATCCAACCTGATCCACAGAAAGTCCATGCCATGCTTAATTTTCCTGTATGGTTTTCAACAAAGGATGTCCGCAGTTTTATGGACTTATGCTCTTATTTCCAGTTATTTGTGAAAACAATTTGCCAACATCGCTCACCCTCTCACCGATCTTAAGAAAGACGTCTCTTTCGCTTGAGGACCAAGACAAGAGAAAGCCTTCTCTGCCCTGATTGAGTGGCTTACAACTTCGCCGATTCTGTCACACTTTGCACCTTCTGCGCCCACCGAAGTAGAAACTGACGCGAGTGCCCATGGCATCGGCACTGTCCTCGTTCCGCGTCAACAGTGCCAAGACTGTGTAATCGCTTATGCCAGTCACCTTCATTTTATGCCCGAGTGAAATTGCACCATCGCTGAGAGGGAATCTCTCGCACTCATGTGGGTGGTCGCAAAATTTCAACCGTACCTTTTCAGTCGGAGCTTCTGCATCATAACTGATCATTACGCCCTCTGCTGACTCTCCTCTTTGAAGGACCCAAATGGACGACTTGTACATTGGGAATTATGTCTGCAAGAATATACCTTTTCTATTATGTATAAGCCAGGGCGCCTGCATAAACACGCTGAGTGCTTGTCCTGCAATCCCGTCAACGGATTCCGATGCTAACTCGGACATCTGTATTCTGTCCCTCTCTGGCTTTCTTCATATTGGAGATGAGCAACGCCAAGATCCTGTTCTTAGAACACCTATGGACCGCCTAAGCTTGTTGACCAATGACCCTTCATTCCAAATTTTCACCTTGCACGCTGGAACTTTATAATGTAGTAGCGTTCATCATGATGGCCTGGAGCTCCCCCTAGTTAGTCCCAAGCACCTCTGCCTGGCCATGCTCCAGCAACCCCACGACACTCCTACTGCTGGACATCTGGGCATTATTCGTATGTACAACCGCCTATGGAGCCGTTTATTCTGGCTCTGCATTTATCAGCGCCGGAAGACGCCTGCTATGCCTCTTGCTGGTTTGCTTCAACCTATCGATGTCTCTACAGAGCTTTCCTTTCATGTGGGCCTTGACTTCCTTGGCCCTTTTCCAATTTTAATCAAAGAAAAAAAGTGAGTTTCTGTAGCAACAGATTATGTCATAAGATATGCCATCACGCGAGCGATGCCAACCAGCTGCACTACAGATGTCGACGACTTCTTACTATACGACGTCATCCTGCACCATGGCGCCCCTCGCCAGTCACTTATGGATAGAGGCCACTACTTTCTATTAAAGGTCATCAATGGTCTGCTCCGCTCCTGTTCTACAAAACACGAGGTTGCTACCGCATACCACCCTCAAATGAACGGCCTCACTGAACGGCTCAGCCGCACACTAACTGAAATGCTGGCCATGTACGTTTCCGACAATCACCGCGACTGGCACATCGCTTTACCATACATCACTTCTGCATATAACTCGTCCTGTCACGACACTGCCGGATTCTCACCATTTTTGCTTTTGTATCGCCGCAACCCTACCTTGCCCTTTGACACATTGCTCCCTTCCAAACTACAATCACCAAGCACTGATTACACCCAGGATACTATTGCCTTGGCCGCCCAAGCCCGAGGTCGCCCGTCATCGTCTCACAGTCATGCAAGCTTCTCAATAGTGACGCTACTACTGTCAGCACCGAGAACGGAGAACACCATTTTTTACCTGGTTCCCTTGTTCTTCTCTGGACAACTTTACATTGCGTTGGCTTGTCGGAAAAACTACTTTCCTGCTATTCTGGTCCGTACAAGATCTTATGTGAACTGTCTGACGTGACATACGAGATTACATCAGTAGGTTAGTCTTTAGTGCCTCCTAACATAACTGGCGATGCTGTTCACATCGCCAGACTTCCGCCCTATGTCCCCACATTACGTGAGGCTCTATAAGCTGTACAAGAACAGAGCTAACGTACAGACGGAGTAAGCACGTGCTTACTTATGCATAATTAGACATATATGCATGCAATTACGAACAAGTGTGAGCTAACAGATGAAGAGTAAAACACATTTCCTTCATAAAGAAAATATAACAAAGATATTAATCTAACCGAAAACGATTTTGATACAATTTCACAAACATTCTGATACCATCTTAGCACTTTAATCAGAATATTATCAATCTAGTATAAAATGAATATGTTTATGGCTACACAAATACTAAAGGGACCCTGCAACACTTTTATACCATTGTAACTAAAGGTGCTCACCAACTGACCAACTGGTTGGCCTATCAACCCGACCGACCAAATGATAAGCTTTAACGTCCAAAATCAATGCTGAGGCTGTGAAAGACGGTTCTGTGAAGGTGTCTGGATTAACTTTAACCATCTCAGGTTCTTTAATGTGCACCTTAATCTAAGTAAATGAGTATTTTCACATTCTGCCTTGATTAAAATGTGAGTGCCTGTACTTCACCACCACGCACCAGAGAATGTACAATCCTGCAGAAAAGAAAACTTGTGCTTCCTTTATGTGTCCTTCCTTGTGGCTGTTCAAAATTCTTGTCATCTTTCATGCCACTGTTTTAATATAATCTTATAGGAAATGTAGCAGGTCAGTCCCAATACTTCAAACTAAGCAAAACTTCAGTGATTTGTCTTTGTGTGTGTCCCTACGACTGCAAGTGAGAACAGCAGCTTCCTGTTTAGCAGGAATGATGAAAGGGAAGGAAAGCCTCAAAGGTGGCAAAGAGAAAATTCTGGCTCTTCGTAGCTTTCCCGATAAAAAATGACTTGGAAAAATTTTCGCAGTGAGGAAATCTATCTCTTATATACAAGATATTTTCAAGTTTCATTACAAAAGTATTGCAGGGCTCATTTTAACTTTTATAAAGAGCGCGGTTTACTGGGCATATTACCAGTATAACATGCAAGAATGAAGTATTATACAACTCACTTACTTTAATGTTTACCCAGAGGTGGTATTTGGTGGCAGGTATTTGACAGAGGTAACAAAGTTATCATCAGAGGAGGATGTGTGAAAGAGAGTACAACCTTGTCAATTTGCTTGTTTCTGTCAGCTTCTGGAAGCAGGTCAATCTTGTTGAGAACCAAGAGCATGTGGTCACAGGTTATTTCACCCAGGACAAGGCACTCAGCCGTCTGAGTCTGGATACCCTTGGTCACATCTATCACCAACATAATCAAGTCAATGATTTGGGCACCTGGAAACAGATGGCAAACATGTACTTTTCAGAAAATGGTTACAAAAGAGAGCTAATTGGGGTGATTTCTTCAAAGTACTCATATCTAGCCTGGCCAATAAGTGGATAGCTGCCTTGAAACAACACAAAGAAGTGCTGTTCAGTGTCTAAAAATAAGCTCACAATGAGGAGGAACTTAATATTGGCCAGTTTATTTTAAAAGTTGTCTCATTACACTTAAGAATTAATTGTATCTAGAATACCCTTTTTTAAATTGAGCATTTTGAAATACTGATCAATTTATTTGAGACACTAATCTGAACTGGTTAAGAACTTTTTATCATCTCTGATTGCCATGGTAACCTTAAGCATTGATAATGATAACTTTTTCTACACATTCCGAGAGCTGCACACTTGAATCAGAGCACAAGTTGACGAGCTGCAGAAGTTATTAAATTAGAAAAAATATGAAAGCAAGAATATATGTTACACACGCTTATCGCTTTTCAAATCAAAAGTATGTAAACAAGCCCAAGTCCAAAAACATTGTGACAAATAACTGCAGAACACTATATGCGACAGGGATAACGCAACAAGCCCAAATCTGCTCATAGGTAGCTTGGATATGATGCCATACTGGCCATGTTGGAGCATCATTCACAGCTTCCATAGTGCTGGTAGAAATAATCTGGAGATAGGCAGATTCGATTAGGGTGAAGTTTTTCACCATGCTGGCTGTGCTTCAGCTTGGCAGCTGCGATGATGTCAGCACAAGTTTATGAAGCATACCCTCTACGCTTTGTAACTAATTCATGCCTGTTCCATGGTAGTGCAGAATAAGCCCAGCAACCTTTGCACAATGTGAAATGAATGGCTACATACAGATGCTGCCACGTGACACCAACACAATGAATTGCAAATGCAGCACCTCCTGCTACCTGAGGAAGTTCATGTAAAATGAATGAATCTCATAAGAAGCCTAACTAGATACCTGGTTTAAGACTGCAAAAATAAATGTGCATAAAGGACATGACCATGTGAAATGAGCATATATTGCAGACTTTAAAGGGGTACTGACATGTCATTTTCAACTTCTTATTTACTTGCATTAAATGAAGGACTAAACCTTCTAAACATTATAAAATACACTGGCAAGTATCACAGTGACATAAATCGACATAAATCATTTTTGTAATACTTGTTTCTACAAGCCAGTCATGGTTTTGGTACCCAAGAGGTGGATGCATCATGACATGACGCAGTGGCTCACTCCATTCCTGTGCTTGCTGTGGCTACCGCATGCGAACACTGCCAGATTGTCAGCAGCACCCTTGCTTTTTGACAAGCAAGATCATCATACATAGCATTATTACTACACAATGCCGGCAAGTATTGCTTTGCGTCATGATGTCACGATAACGTCGATGACACCAAGCCAGGAATTCTAAGACCAACTTCAGTATCAAATTGAAGTATGTGTTTCCCATCCTTCACTCACTATACTCTATCCCACACATAACTTGCAGCACTGGCGAAGGTACGGGGTGTACACAGGCAATATTCTTGCGCAGTGGAATGTAGTTTTGGGTGCAACTGTCCTATTAAGGGCAGGATTAGACAGCTTTATTTTTGCTTGGTACATGATATAGTACAGCGATATGTGACATGTTAAGCCCTTTGTGCATGCATGTCACACACCACGAATTATTGTGGTGGTTACCGACAATAACTGTAATAGCCACCATAACCGTGATTAAGTAGCAGCATGGCAGTGCCCATATAGCCCAGACCACCCGCTGCAATATGAATATGCACTTGTCCCTAGCTCTCCACCCTGACAGCAAGACATACCTGGTAAAATCTGTCATCTCTTAATCTGATCTCATGCTGAAGGCAAAGCAGTAGGTATGTTTTGCCAGTATTGAGACGAGCTGTATGTTTGATGCTGCTACAACTACAGAGGCGGTGCCGAGGCATAAAAGTAGCTTGATTTCCAGTTAGCAGGTGATGCCACAGCATTAGCACTGGTGATCAGCTGACAGTGTGGAACACATTAAATGGCTAATTGGTCGCTGCATCATTAATTTTTTACTCTGCTCTAATAGGGTATCTAATGATACCATTAACCAAATTCCAAGTAGATGCCAAGCAGACAATGTGGCATGGGTGAACAACAATTATAAGGGCTTTCGCCTTTACTAGTGGCTCAGGAGGCTACAAGAAACTGTTGAGAAAGTGTACAGCTAAAAGAAAGCCCCACTATCACATTCATATAAACACTAGCTTATGGTAACAATGCCAAAACATTTGTTGCACCAATTCACTAACCGTGAAGCAGAGATAAACAAAATGACAAGCAGGTGCCGAGTAGACAACAGGGTGTGGATGAACACATCTTGAGGGGCAGTCACCCTTCCTATTGCCTAAGGAGCGCCGCACTTGCAAGCTATAGTAAGCTATCAGTCTCCTTGCAGCTGAAGTGCTGCAAGGAAATACGGAGATAGAGTATAGGTGCCATCCTTTTACATAGGCAAGCGTGTGGTACAGTTTGTACCATAGGTGTATCCACTGGGGTGGGGGGTCATGGGGACACTTGCAACTCCCCTGTCAGAAGTAGTGGGGCAGAGTACGTAATTTGCCCCCTCCCCACACACACACATTTATGAAAGCGGTCACTTTCGGCCGCACACTGAAAAGTCCAACAGAACTACTGCTGAAGCTAAATTTTCTTTCTTAATAGAGTGACCACATAAGTAACGCTTTTCTTCACTACGCATCCCCTGCTTGGCCAGCGAGGATTGCCTCTTGTGCTTTTCGGGACGCCTTGTATTGGTCGATGCACAGGATTCGCCATATATGCTCTCATAACGAAGAACACCTGGCGCTGGGCAGTTCTTGCCCTAATAAATGTCAGCTTGCGCAACTTAAATCAGGCCCAGTTTTTTGGGACCACTATATCCGTATTCGAAAACACAATCAGCTTCCTACATTTAACCTGTGGTCGAGTGGGAGGTCAGGATTAAATATTATAATCAGCCACACCCAACAACTAGTGCGCCTTACGACGTGAAATCGTTGGATTATCAATTTCTGGAACTATTTAGTCTCTGTCCAGAGATTAAGTAGTCAGTATCAGTATCTGTCAATATCTCATCACTATTAAAAATCTAATCAAACCTCTTACAGGTGTAACTGTCGAATTTTATTGCGTAATCCCAACTTATAGTAGATATGCTTGTGAAAGTTACCTTTGTTGAATGTGCAGCGCCATGTCAATACCAATAGAACACTGACTTTTTTCTAAAGCCATGTGTCACTTCTGACACTCATGATTTCATTTTCAGGCTGCTTCTAAATAAGAGGTAGACTTATTACTTGTTTCCAGGCAGGAGCAAAAAATAGCAAATATACCATATTTTAAAAAATGAGGGTCATTTTTTGGTGACGTGTACTGAAAATTTGCATGGTGTAGGTTGCTTATGTGCTTTGAAAACAGTTACTGAATAGTCCCTTTCTCCCAATTTTTATGCATTTTACACAGCATTTAGTTGTTTTGCCTCAGCATCGTCAGTAATATATATATAAATATGCGGGGCATGGTATTTATTTTTATTGGAAGTATGAATCAATGTTCTGATGAGTGACAAATGTTTATTCTATGTAGGCTCATTACAGCCTTTGTAGAAAGTTGTTCATTGAAGCATTCCAGGGTGTCATACTGCTGCTAATCGAAATGTTTCCCAGGCTCCTAAAGCTACAGTGTAAGAGATGGTTGAAATTCCGTGACGTTAGAGAGAACTTTAAACGCAATGTGTTGCGAAACATTCACTTTCCTGCTTTACATGCAAGTGTTGTGGATCAGCGTACTATACCCCCGCTTTTCCATGTATTTTCGTGCATCATACGAGATACGTAGTTTGTTTCTTCGGTGTCCTTGGGTTGCTTAACAAGGCACCTTGTTTATATCTGAGGTAAAGTATGGCCAATGTGTAGGCAATGTTCCAAATGGGTGGGCTAAATGCTCATTTTCCAGTAGAATATGTATGCAAGTGGTCCAAAGCGTTATTAGCCCGTTTTACGAGTGGCGTAATACTTAAACGGCTAAGCTAGCATCACTACAACTACAACTGAGGTCAAATTTTGCGAACATAAGGAGAACAACATGCCAAGTTTATGTCTGATGGTAAATGCATGTTGACCAAATACAGCATTAAAAAGTGTAAGCAAGTGTTCGAAAGTATTATGCAGCTGCTATTAGCTAGTCCCAAGAGAACTCTGCATTTAATAAGATATCTTACACTTTGAAGGGATAAGCAGCATTTTAAATACAATATGTAGCATAGTTTTAACATTTGTGCCTTATTTAGAAGTGTTATAAATAATTATTGAAACCTCTTTTTTTCATGCGTGATGTATTAGTTTCACCTGGTGTCCTCATTGAAGGAGGCAGTGTCGTTATGTTTGGTGGCTGTAAGGGCAAGTCAATGGGTGATGTGCAGGTGAAATTTAAAATAGATGAGTAATTGGGGCTTTTGCAATAAAGTATGCATGCAAACCCCCTAGATTGTTATAAGCATGTTTGATGAGCGGGGAAGTATTGAGCCCGCTGCCCTGGCAGAACTCTAAAAGCCACCAAGACCAAATTTAGCACAAATTAGTGGTATGCTATGGAAACTCTATATGCGAAGTTAAATGCAGTTGGACCAAACATAAACTTTGTAAAATATTACTTATTCAAGTGTTCAAGTGTGTGATATGGTTGTTGTCAGCTATGCTTCCCAGTGTCCTGACATAGCTGTAGGTTACAACAGGTTTATATTTTGTGGAAAGGGGAGGGGGGACATGGTAAATGCAATGTGCGACAAAATTTTTCCATTCCTGGTCTGATTAGAAGCGATGCAAATAATTACTGAGCTATCGTTTTCTTTTCCCTATCTTGAGGTTTCATAACATGTTCTGACTTGGTTTGATCAATGTCCTTGGTGAATTAAACACAACATTTTGTTTATATTTAGAAAAAATAAAGGGCGCATTATGGGCAATATGTCGAAGATAGTGGACTAATTATGACATTTGCAGTAAATTAGGCGTGCAACCGATCCGTAACTTTATCAATGCATTTTACAAACAAAAGAATTTACCCCGTTGCTCCAGGAGAACTGTGAACTCAACCGATATTAAATCTAGTGGAAAGTGACTGGGGAGGGCAGGGAGGACCCCCTGGCAAATGTTATGGCAGAGTAACATATGTGTTGATGAACTACTGGCTTTTTAAAAATTCCCAACAAGAAGTGCTTCAAAGCGGGCAAATTTTCAAATGGAACAGTCACATATATATTTATCTTTTTATATCTTTCTATACGTCTTTTTTCCTCGTGAATATTGCAAATAACTTATGTTGATTGTACTTCATTGTGTATAAGCTCGACAAAACTATTACCTAAACTAGCGATACATTTGTGCTGTTGACTTAAACACCAAGTATAATCCTTTGTTTTACTACTAAAATTGTTTGTAGCAAATGTGCACATTTTATGTACACTGTACTGCTTCTACTGAGCAGGATCTGGGACCTCTGTCAGGCACTCATTACCTTTTGTCCCTGTATCATCTTGAGATTTTATATAGTTGCAAGAAACAAATGCAAATTCAAACAAATTTTCAGGCCCCCACGGTTCACCATGTGTGATTGATAAGCAGGTCTATGTCTGTTAAATAGAAATGTGACTGAAAGAAGCCTTTCCAGGCTACTTCACTTACTTTAATAGTAATTTCCTATATATATATATATATATATATATATATATATATATATATATATATATATATATATATATATATATATATATATATAGAGAGAGAGAGAGAGAGAGAGAGAGAGAGAGAGAGAGAGAAGGGGGGAGGGATGGAGGTCAGATCGTGAGCAGTTTGCACCCCCCCTTTCGAGAAATAGTTGGTACGCCACTGGTTCTTAAATCTTTCAAAATATGTGTCAGTACTCCTTTCACAATAAACATTTGGCTGAGACAGTTTAGACTATCATTTCTTGCCCTCTCGTCATGTCCTGTACACTGTGCCACTTTTGTTGTTGTGGGTAATGGTTCTATTGTCAACAATGCTACTAAGAGGTAACCGAAAAGGTTAAGCCAATGCGATTTATAGACACAGGGCATTAATACAGTAGGTCCAAATAAATGCAAAAGTTACCTAATCTGTCAAAGAACTTTCCAAAGAGAGCCAGATAGTACACCAATTATGCTGAGGTGAGGCAATAGGAACACAAATTTCTCAGCACTGCTTTTCTTTTGGTTAGTGAAGTCATGAAAACAAGACGTTCGTTACACGAACAAGCCGAAAAAGTCTACGTTCAGTGAAAAAAAAATTCAGTGCACAACAAATGTTATTTCCTCACTTAATAGAAGTGGGAAAACAATGTGTTTATATTTTAAAAGAGATCACACACAACTGGTGCTCTCCGAATGAGCTATATAACAGTGGCTGTAAAGAACTAGTAGGGGGCGGGGGGCAGTGTGTAAGTGTCCACCTAGTGGGCATGTCCATTTCATCTGCTGCTGACGTTCTGATTGCCTGGGCTGGGGTATACATGAGAAAGAGAAAGGCACCTCCAGCCAATCAGAACTTCAGCGGTAGAAGAAATGGACATGCCCACTAAGTGGACACTTACAGAATATATCCCTTGGCCACCCATCGCTCAAGACAATCTCACTGAGCACTGCACACAAGAATCATTGGTATGGTGCCAAGCAGTGGCATGTTTTTTTCTTTTTTTTTTCTGCAATTCTTCTTCGATTTCATTAGGATATAAGGTGCAAACTTGTACATACATGAAATACCATACTCTGCATTTTAAATACTCTTGTGGTTATTTTGGAATTTTAGAAACGCTTTACAACGCAGTATTTGGTACAGTAACTTAAGTACCTTTTGGTAGTATCTTGTACCCTCTTTTAATCCCACAAAGCCCATCCGCAATTCCATGTACATAAAAGAAAATTAAAACAGTTTGTTCACATTTATTTCTGGCAAGGGAGAGTATACTTGCACGAAGAAAACAGTGAAATCATAATTTAATAAATGTATTATGAGTATGGTAATTACTTATTTAGTAATTGATTTGCTGAACTATCCACAACTAAAAACTCCCTCCAGCACAGCCAAAATGCTAGTATGGGCTCTACATTAAGTTTTCAGCGCTTAAATCAGAGTTTTTAGGCATCAAATTCATTGTGTCAAAACTGATACGGTGGGCTTTGCGGTGTTACGAGACTTTTAAAAATATTTCAACCAGAGTTGACTGGTTGCAGGTACAGAAATGCATTGCCATGTTAAGTATTTGACTCATGATTTGTACTGGCTTTTTAAGAACTATTATCATGACGTCATCGTGCACCTTTTGTGACGCCTGTCACAAAATCAGCACATCAAAAGCAGAAACGCAGCTACGTGTTTTTATGAGGGCTGTGTGCAACTGTGTTGGTATGGCCAAACTGGACGAAGCGGCAAATTTTGCTCTGGAGCCGACTTGCTCTGTACTAAATAAAAAGAAGCAACAAGGTCTGGCACAAGTACCTTTTCTTCCACAACTCGGCTACGGACATCAGTGAAAGTGCTGCTGCAAAAGAATTACCTGGTATCGAGAACGTAATCTTAAAAGTCTTTCTTGATGACCTTAGTCTAGTAGTAGCAGGGTTTTACAGGCCGCCTAACTCAGGTAATTCCTTTCTTGAGAAACTTAATGAATTTTTATGCGCTAGCAAAAGTTATTTGTGACATTTGATTCTCGGTGGCGATTTTAACGTTCTGTCCATAAACTGGAACAGTAAATTCCCTGACCCCTTATGCAGCTCTGCCGAGCCTTTTGTTGATATTATCCTTTTCCATGACCTAACACAATTAGTTACTGAACCAACACGGATACAAGGGGAAACCATGTCTATTTTAGATCTCTTTCTTGTCAGCAATAGCATCCTTAATCGCAGTCCGAAAACGTATGTTCTTGAAGGTATATCCGATCATAAGATGGTAAGTTTATATGTAGATTTGAATTGTATAAAGAAAATCAAGAAACAGGCATCTATGGTACCAATTTTTGCGCGTTCTGATGATGTGAGTATATTGAACCAGCTTGATATCTCGTTTTCACAATTTGTTGTTCTCTCTGAGTCTGGGGGAATTTCCATTGATGACTTGTGGCTTTTCTTCAAAAACCTTGTTTTAAGGTGCATACAAGATTTCGTACCATTCTGAGTGAAGTGTATGCAATGCTCAAACGAAAGACGAAGACGAAAGACGAAAAAGATCCAGAAGAAACTTCGTAGTAGTCCCTTCGAAGATACTGCGCAAAAACTTTCCAACATGCGCAGACAGTTAAAACACACTATCAAAAAGGCTAAGGAACATTATCACAGTGTAACTATGAAAAACTTTCTTCTTTCGTCCCCAGCAAAATTTTGGCATCATTTCAAACAAAAAAAGAGTACAATATCGAATCTGTGTATTGATGGTAGACCTGTTACGGATCCTTTTGCCATTGCGAGTTCATTCAATGATTACTTCTGTTCAGTGTTCACAAAAGATGACGGCAATCAGCCACACTTTACACTACCTCACGAATGCCCTGCTATAGGTGACGTATCAATAAGTGAGGAAGGCGTTTTCTCGCTTCTTTTGAAAGTGGACAGCAAAAGATCCCCTGGAATAGATGGCATACCGAATGCCTTCCTCATTAGGTATGCCGAATGGTGCTCAAAATATTTAACCATAATATTTAAAGAATCGTTACAGCGAGCAGAACTTCCACATGATTGGAAGTATGGAACAATTGTCCCCGTTTTTAAATCACAAAATCCATCACATATTGCAATATACTGACCTATCTCGATTTTATGCACATGTGTGAAGACACTTGAACATGTCATTTTTAAACATATATCGGAGTTTCTTGAAAATAACAACCTGATTGATTCTAGACAGCATGGTTTTCGCAAGAACCTGTCGACGGTAACACAATTGCTCGAAACCGTTCATGATTTTGCCGCATCATCAGATAAGCAAAGCCAGGTAGACATTATATTCTTAGATTTCGAGAAAGCCTTTGATTGTGTGTCTTATCCTAAACTGCTTGTCAAAATGAAATCAATATTTAAGAACCTTACATTTATATCCTGGATAGAAGCATATCTTTCATTGTGACAGCAGAGTGTTTCCATGGACAGCATTAGTTCCAATCTGGCCCCAGTTTCGTCAGACATACCGCAGGGATGCATCCTGGGATCACTGTTCTTTTTAATTTTTATTAATGACATTACTCAAGACATAGCAGTGAAAACTAAGTTGTTTGCTGATGATTGTATATTATATGATGTAATTCAGTGTCCGAATGACCAGGCACTTCTAAATTCATCTCTACCTAAAATAGACCGTTGGTGCTCTGAGTGGCAAATGAAGGTAAATGAGAAGAAAACCGCATCAATGACAATATCAAGAAAACGGATTCCCCTACACTTCCAATATTCAATAAATGGCCACAGTGGGTGGGCCTTCAGTAGAGAGTTATAAATACTTGGGTGTCATGATCACGTCTGATCTCAGGTGTAACACACATATTAACTACATACAAAAAAAGGCCATGAGGAAGCTTGGGTATCTGAAACGTTCCCTACATCAGTCGACAGAAGAAATAAAGTTACTGGCATATAAAACATTTATTAGGCCGATTCTTGAATATGCCTCCATCTTATGGGACCCATTTACTGAAGTAAATATAAGAAAACTCGAAAGTGTCCATAAAAAATCAATAAGATTCGTCTTTAATTCATACAGCTGGCACACATCTTCGACTCAGCAGCTAGAAAAAGCTAATTTAGAAACACTTCAACTAAGACGTCATCGTGATAGGTTGAAATATATGTATTTAATATATCATGATAATCTGCGTATCAATAAGGAATTGTACATTCAACAGGTGACTCATCGTTCCACACGAGGAAATCACTCGAAAAAAGTTAAAGAATTCGCCTGCAGAACCGATTGCTTCAGTAATTCATTTTTTCCTCGAACTATTTGAGAATGGAACCAGCTCAGTGCACACATTGTCGAGAAACCCACCGTACAGTCATTCTTAAGTGCTTTATAATTCTTCCATCAGCCTTCGATTTTCAGCAACACTTATCATCTCGCGAAATATGCTATGGTTCTCCCGCAAAATGCTTCGATAAGTGACGAATTACAGCAGTTTGTCATGTCGTGCGACGCGCATGCGCAGCTTGAATGGTCCGTGTTCTGATCTAATCTTTCCTTGTCCAAAGGCATTGCCTTGTCAAGCACTCTGTCAATATATCAGTGTATAATTTTATACCTGTAGCATGGGTTTGTATGCAAGCGACGTGCAAGCTACCGGTCTTTCGCTGCTTTTCAGTGCGTGGTGCGAGCCTTGGGTAATGTGTTCTTGTCTTTTTATTTTTAATCATTTCTTCATATGTACTGCCCACTCCTGCCCACGGCCTTCTCTGAAGGCTGGCAGTATTTATCAAATAAATAAATAAATAAATTACACGCTTGCCTTGAGTATACGGAAGTAACGACCAAGAAGTAATATCTGCATAGAAGCACCCCTGCCTATTGGAGCTTATTTTCAAGCACAACATTATAGTGGCGTAAAGCACATCCTTAGATCGGCTTTTCTTTGTCGCAGTTAAGTGTTCTTAACATGCACCTTATTTTTTTTTAAATACATTATTTGCAAAATGTGTAGTTTTTCGTAGCTGTTGCGATACTTGAGTATATGTTAAGCCACTATTAGCGATTCAGCTTTGACATCGAGGACAGTATCATCAAAACATCTCGCATGTACGGTTTGAGCAACAGATCGGAATTATTTACCGCCAATAATTGTACGTATGAGCGAAGCATGTCCAGGGCAGTCGACAAGAGTGAAGTGAAGATGTCGGCACTGGCTCTGCAAGTGCTCGGGAGCTTCTACTTGAAAAGATGAGAAACCGAGATCGAGTGTGATGCCGCGCGACTGACTCTGAGGGTTCTTGTCGAAGCACGCTGTGCTCGCCGTCGTGCTCAGGGATTTTGCCAGGGACGTCTTCCCACTGTCTACATGTCCAAGCACTCCAACATTTAGGTTGAATGTATCTAATACCATTGTGAGCAATAAAAACGACCGACAGGATCACAATAATATTCAAGCACTGCAGTAAACACCGCCACTAACACATGTCCGGGAATCGAAACTGTTTTGGAGTTGGACGGATTCCGTCTTCTCGTTTTCGGCCAGCACTTCCACTCCGTATGATTTTCCTTCGTTTATTGCTCAGGCGCCGAAAAAAAAACATTATTTGTTAAATTATTTTCTGTTTTGTTCGCAAAGGAGATGGAACAAAATTGAGGTACATTTGGTACGTGTTTGCATGACGTGTAAATGAACGCAGAGGTCGCACTGTGCTCTTTCACTTTTGATTTCGCGATACTTCACTTCTATGGGTTAGCTCTGTGTCGGCTGTTGCGTGCGTGAACGTAGGAACTTCTTTCTCGGCTGTCGGCTTTTTGCTGCTGGGATGAAGTGTTAGCTTGTTCACGCCACGGCGTATGGGAATGAGTGGTAGTATTATGTTATCATTTTTTCTGGGCGCTGGGATCCTGCTTTTGGGCAGCGTGAATTCCGCGCTTGGATCTGCGAGCTTGTACGATCCTTCCATGCCGCTCCAGGTCCTCAATACGTTGACTTTCCATAAGGTGATCCTCAACAAGGAGAATGCTTGGCTTGTACAGTTCTACAACCACTGGTGCGGCCACTGCATCAAATTCTCTCCGATATTTAAGGCATTTGCCAACGACATTGCAGGTGGGTACTTTTCTTTAAGAACAGCTTATGAAAGAGCATGGCGCGCATCTACGCGACATTTGAAACCGGATGCTCTTGCTTTGCTCTGCGCTTTAGATTTGTGGTGTCCCATTGCCGCATTTTATCTTAAGGTTGCAGATTAGAAGAAAAACGCTGATCCTTACAAGTGCGTCCACGCTCGTACTACACGCAATGCTAGACAGAGAATGCAGCTAAAAGTCGCGGGTTTTGCTCCAATGTTTAAACGGTTATGATTGCGTTGTCTTCGGCGCATACTCATTTAGCGTCATGTGTACTTATTGGCATCAAGTTACAGCAGGAATGAACTTGGTAATCGCTATGTCTGACACCATTTATGATGAATAGATTAATTAGGGATGACGATATTGACTTGGCTTTTATTCAGTGTCTCTGATAATAGCTTAGATTTCGAAATACCAGCGCTAAGACGAAGCTCAAGGCTAAGAGAGGACGCACAGAGCGCCCTGTGTGTGTCCTTTCATTGCCTTGTGCTTCGTACTGGCACTGGTTTTTCAATATCATAGCTATGGCACACCAACCGGCACACGTTCTCACCTTTCTTGAATTTCATTTCTTTGGCAGTGTTTTCCAGTTAATCATTTTGTCCCCTTAACATGTTGGCTGCTAATGCAGTAACTAGCCATCTTCTGAACTGCCTTTCTTAAAAAAGAATATTAATGTTTTTTTCTTGTCTGCCAAAAAAAAAAAAAGTTCATTGAACCTTAAAGAAACAAGACTGCAACACCTGTTCATCATAGTAGAAAAGGCACTAGAACTGTGCTTTGCTTTTGAGCGACAGTGGAAGCCGATATGATGCTGTGAAACTGCCAGTCTACACCTACCAGCTAAATAATTAGTGGCAGAAAAAACCCATTACAAGCTAGCCGCTGACAGTTGCAGCAATTCACGCTGCTCTAAGTGTGGTAGAAACACATACCATTCAGAAAAACTAGCAAGATTTGCCTGTAATGGCTTTTAAGTACATTCTAAAGTCAAAGTTCAGAATAGAAGTAAAAAATTCCTACCAAGATTTTACAGTTTTTTAAAGGCAAGGCTCTCATTGGTTATGCGACCATGGCCAATGTCTGGTGCCAGTATGATGTAATGATTCCTTTTGCTCGATTCTCTTCCTTGCTTATCACCCACCATTCATGGTTGGCAGATCCCAGTGAAACTGTGGGTGGAGTGCTGCTTGGACCACTGCATGATAAAGCATTAAAAGGGATAGCATTGTGATGCCATCATGATGTTATCCTGGCCTAGTTTTGGCTTGATGGAAGGCATGAGGTTGGGGGCATGGGAGGGGAGCCTTGTGTTCACTATATTTTTTTTGAATTGTACAAACATTTTGTTGTCTGCTTAACCTGTGTTATTCGTCTGGTTACTGTTGAACTCGGTAAGTGATTAAAGATAGGCACTACTTGTCATTGTTATTGAAGCCATTGTAGGGCAAAGGAACATGGACAAAAAAGAGGACAGGGTACCATGGGTGCTAACTCGCAACTGGTTTACTGGGTCACCCGAGAAAAATAGGAAATAATAGATACCCACAGTATACTAGTGCGTGTGTACATGTTTTTCGTGGCATAGAAAAAGAAAATTCAAAAAGGCAAGTCTTGCAGCCAAATAAGCAGATCGACGTGTTGCTAACGCAATCTGTGCCTCTTTTTATAATGTGATAAGCTTCCAGAAGTTCACGAGCAGTAGTATCCTAACTGCTGCCTAGAATCTTAAGCTTACGCAAACACAATTCACATTTGCAGGCCATGCAATGCGCAGGCAGATGTACATTGCCTTTAGTGTGCATCTTCCTGCACACAGCCTCGCTTGCAAGTGTAAACAATGGTTGCGTAAGCTTAAGATTCTAGGCAGAAGTAAGGATACTACTGCTTGTGAACTTTTGGAAGCTTATCACATTAACACAAGTGGCACAGATTGTGTTAGCGACATGTCGGTCTGCTTATTTGGTTGTGAGACTTGCCTTTTCGAATTTTCTTTTTCATTGCCACGAAGAACATGTACACATGCACTATACTGTGTGTATCTATTATTTCCTATTTTTCTCGTGACCCAGTAAACCAATTGCGAGTTAGCACCCATGGTGCCCTGTCCTCTTCCATGTTCCTTTGCACTACAATGGCTTCCCTACGTATAAACCAACTCGCCCAAGTAGTAGTTTTATTGTCATTGTTAGCTTAGGATAAAGTAATTGTGCTACGTCTGATTCCCTGCGATGAAGAATTTTCAGTTATAAGTCACTGAAGCATATTTCATTATGTATGTGTTTCATTACATTGCAGTAAAATACGCTTCAGTGAGTTTTACATAATGAGGACTGAATGTGAAGACCTTCTACATGGGTGCCAGATAAGCGAAACAAGTATTTCATGCCTGGCATACTTGGAAAGCAACTGTCCAGCCACTTGAAAGATATCCCTGATATAAAACATTGTGGAAGACAACAAAAGTAAGGAACCTGCTACATGATGACATTGTGACACTGAGAGGAAACACTGACCCGTCTACATTACAACTCATTTTCCTAAAGAACTTTACACATACTATTCAAGCTTGCAGCACAGGTCTAGTCAGAAGTGTTTCAGGATGTGTGTGACACATTTAAATATCACTATTTTCATCAGCACTGTGGCTTTTGATGCATTATCCTGGTTTGTGCAAGTGTGCACACAGTGCCTGAGAGGTATATATAAATGCACACATATATAAAGAATAACAAGTTTTTCTGTGAGTAAAATTTTTTATGAAAGAAGACACTAAACTTTTGAGTGTGAAAAAGAAGTATCCAATAGAAAGCGAAAATTGTGTTCTGAGATAGAGCAGGTAAAAACAAAAATGTATGCTGAATACTAAAAATTAAGAACTGAAAAGGCTGAACCCTACATTTACCAGAAAAGAAGAAGAATCTAACAATCAGGCTTGTAGTTAAATTATTTTTCCTTTTTTTAATGCGAAGTTCAAAACAATCTCCTGAACATGTGGCATAAAATGCCTCTCAGGCAGAATAAAGTGCAGGCAATAAGTTGTAAAGCAATAAACAAGTGGCACATGGAATAAGGCCGAAGAAGTTTTTGAGCTGTTATGTGCTTCTTTAAAGGTGCTAAAGCATTGCATAAAGCACCTATAGAAGACATGACTTTGATTGAGAGGCTGGCTAGAACACCTGCTATAACAGCAGCTGGGCACGGAAAGGTATCCATTATTGTGCGGACTTTTATTCTTTTTCTGACATGTATTCTTCTTGGTTACTTGAACGCACATATGCGCACTTGTCATATAAAGATAAAAATATGAGGGCATGAAAAGGTTGTGGTTTTATTTGGAAAGGATTGCATTAGGCCAACATTACAAATTCTACTTCCATTAACAGTGTCCACATTGATGCTAGGTTTGTTGCTTTGGTGCTGCACATGACAAAGCCTTTCTAATCTTCAAGTATTATTATTTTTTTGCCCACCTGTAACTAGCAATTTGTAGCACTTTTGATTTCTTGAATGTCTCAACAACTTTATCTATTCAAATGCATTTCTGAGTTATATATTTATAAAATTAGAATTACTTTAGTGCATTGTAAAACATAGTTATGGAAATTCAAGAATATGAGCAAAACGAGAAGGTGAAAGCAGTAGCCAACGTTTTGATGAGTGGACTTGTTGAAAGACTGCGTTGGTGTCATATTGGCTGTAATGATATAATTGAAATGATGAGAGGAGGCTGTTTTTGTTTAAAAACAGCAACGCGATTGTTTTTCAACTTCCAGTTGTGATGTTTCTGTAGTGCGTTTCTACTAAGTTGTTTCCAGCATATTTTCTGATTTTAGTTGTTGTTCCTGTTTACTACTATGCTGATCTGAATGTAAAAATAATTGTAAAATTACTGTGTGCAAGTGAAAGTTATGTGAATAAAGAATTCAGAATATAAGCAAATAAAAAGGCATATGTTTTGGTTTCTAGTAACCTGTTCATGGCAGAAGCTGTAAGCCAACAATGCCATGACATTTCATTGTGCTGCAAAACCTTTTATTCCAAGGTGGCCTTTTCATTGTATCTTCATTTTGATGGTGTTTCGACGTCGCACTGGAAACAGGTTAACTGCGAACAGTGGGGCTTCCTGATCACTACCTACACACATTTGTGTAGAACAAAGGATAGGCAGTATTTTTTTCTTTTGGTTTGTGTGCCCTTTTGTCTACTTTTGTTCTTTTTGAGAAAAATACAGCTTTAGAAAAAGAAAAGCATTATGAAGGCAGCTAAGCAAAAACAATCTGTCATACTAAGTTGAGCTGGAAGGTGTGTGAAAGTAGCATAAAAAGAAGATTGATGTTTGGTAAAGTCAAGGTGAAGTAGCATGTAGTGCCTATAATTAATGGTGCTTGTGACTCTTTTGATTCATTATTGTTTGTTTTTGTGCCTAGTGAATTGGAAAGCAAAATTTAGACAGGCCCAGAATCGGAATTGCAATAAGTTTATTTTATGTCAAAAACAGGGATAATTACGATAGTAAGGGAAAATGAGACATCCACCCAATTGTAGCAATTGCGACAAAGGAAGCCCATACAGGTTCCTCGAAAGAAAAGCCTCACAGTTGAAGAAAAATTTGTCCTGGTCCGGGACTCGAACTCGGGACCACCGCCTTTCTGGGGCAGCCGTTCTGCCATCTGAGCTAACCAGGCGGCTAGCAGATGGCAGGACGAAGTTGAATTTGTCAACAACTCGAAGCAAAGGCCAGAGATTGACGTAATAGTAATAGAGTTTGACGTAACTCTTGCCTTTGCTTTGACTTGTTGCCAAATTTGACTTTGCCCTGCCATCTGCTAGCCGCCTGGTTAGCTCAGATGGCAGAGTGGCTACCCCAGAAAGGCGGTGGTCCTGGGTTCGAGTCCCAGACCAGGATGAATTTTTCTTCAACCGTGAGACTTCTGTTTCAAGGAACCCATATGGGTTTCTTTGTAGCAATTTCTATGATTGGGTGGCTGTCTCATTTTTCTTTAATTACTTCTCTCCACCTTGCAGGCTTCCGCAGAACTATTATGTCATAATTGCCATATGTATATACAGAAGAAGGTCCCGTAGTTAGAAGCCGAAATGGGACCTCCTTGCTTTTCTTTGATGCGTTTTTCTGGTGTAAAGAGAATGAAGTATGAAGTGAACAGTGAATCAATCATTGAGTACACACAACATACAATATGTCTGCTCTTCACATTCACTGCTGCAAGTAACTGCTGCATACTGTTGCAATTGTTGCTACATATGGAGCTGTATTGAATACTTGATTTCTGGAGTTAAGCTGAGGCATTGCCAAGCTCCATACTATGCAAATGAGAGAATTACATCATGTGTCGGATTTTTATTGCAAAGCTTTTAAATGGGCCCTGAAACACCTTTTTCTAAAACTTGAAAAACATGTTCATTTGAGTGCACAGTAAGAAATATAATGTTCGGGCAATTTTTGAGATAATATGAATGAACAAATTAGGAGGGCGATATTTACTTTCCTCATTTTCTCTCCACTCACCTGTACTATGCAAATCAAAGAATTACAGTGTGTGTCAAATTTTTATTGCAAAGCTTTTAAATGGGCCCTGAAACATCTTTTTCTGAAACTTGAAAAACATGTTCATTTGAGTGCACAGTAAGAAATATAATGTTCGGGCAATTTTTGAGATATTATGAATGAATAAATTGGGAGGTCCTCATTTCCCCTCCGCTCACCTGTACTATGCAAATGAGAGAATGACATTGTGTGTCACATTTTTATTGCAAAGCTTATAAATGGGCCCGAAACATCTTTTTCTGAAACTTGAAAACATGTTCATTTGGGTGCACAGTAAGAAATATAATGTTCAGGCAATTTTTGAGATAGTATGAATGAAGAAATTAGGAGTGCAATATTTACTTTCCTCGTTTCCCCTCCACTCACCTGTGGACCTTAGTGGGGGCAGTGCTGATAAATGCCTAGCATATCCTGCCTCACGTTTCTTTCTTTCTTTATTTATTTATTTGTTTGTTTATTTTTACAGTGTACTTGTAACATTTCGAAGTTAGTGTCTTACAAAGGTACCCAAGAGTAAAAAGTAGTGGCAATGTTTCTTAATGGTCTGTGGCATATCTGGCAGGGTGTGCACATGCACAAGTAACTTGTGGTAAAAAAACGTTTGCCCTATGGCCAATGTCTATGGCCTGCTGTCTTCTGACATCAGCTGGAAGCCGGCTGGCAGTCTAGAAAATGGCAGGGAGGAGCCCTGTCTTCAGAAAGAGGGGAAGCTAGTCTTTACATGCTGTTTGATAGCTCCTGTTTCATGCATTATTGAAAACTTAGCTGAAATGTTCACACCCCGCAGGGGTGTCTGCGTCAGTCAGCATTTGGTGTGTTGCGACACCATGTACCAAAGCGCATGAGAGTTGGACCTTCCCGCATTTAACCATGTGTGGCTTAGCTTAGAATTGCCCGAACGGCGAGACTAGAAATTAAATAGATTCATACTCTGCGCTAACCCTGGCATCATACAAGATGTGGACGTGCTCGGCAAGGTGCGCTGCAGTGGCCACAGGATGGTGAGAACTCGAATTAGCCTAGACCTGAGGAGGGAACGGAAGAAACTGGTACATAAGAAGCCGATTAATGAGTTAGCGGTAAGAGGGAAAATAGAAGAATTCCAGATCAAGCTACAGAACAGGTATTCGGCTTTAACTCAGGAAGAGGACCTTAGTGTTGAAGCAATGAACGACAATCTTGTGGGCATCATTAAGGAGTGTGCAATGGAAGTCAGTGGTAACTCTGTTAGGCAGGATACCAGCAAACTATCGCAGGAGACGAAGGATCTGATCAAGAAATGCCAATGTATGAAAGCATCTAACCCTACAGCTAGAATAGAACTGGCAGAACTTTCGAAGTTAATCAACAAGCGTAAGACAGCTGACATAAGGAAGTATAATATGGATTGAATTGAACATGCTCTCAGGAACGGAGGAAGCCTAAAAGCAGTGAAGAAAAAACTAGGAATTGGCAAGAATCAGATGTATGCATTAAGAGACAAAGCCGGCAATATCATTACTAATATGGATGAGATAGTTCAAGTGGCTGAGGAGTTCTATAGAGATTTATACAGTACCAGTGGCACCCACGACGATAATGTAAGAGAGAATAGTCTAGAGGTATTCGAAATCCCAAAGGTAACGCCGGAAGAAGTAAAGAAAGCCTTGGGAAATATGCAAAGGGGGAAGGCAGCTGGGGAGGATCAGGTCACAGCAGATATGTTGAAGGATGGCGGACAGATTGTTCTAGAGAAACTAGCCACCCTGTATACGCAATGCCTCATGACCTCGAGCGTACTGGAATCTTGGAAGAACGCTAACATAATCCTAATCCATAAGAAAGGGGACGCCAAAGACTTGAAAAATTATAGACCAATCAGCTTACTGTCAGTTGCCTACAAACTATTTACTAAGGTAATCGCAAATAGAATCAGGAACACCTTAGACTTCTGTCAAGCAAAGGACCAAGCAGGATTCCGTAAAGGCTACTCAACAATAGATCATATTCACACTATCAATCAGGTGATAGAGAAATGTGCGGAATATAACCAACCCTTATACATAGCTTTCATTGATTACGAGAAAGCATTTGATTCTGTCGAAACCTCAGCAGTCATGGAGGCATTACGGAATCGGGGTGTGGACGAGCCGTATGTAAAAATACTGAAAGATATCTATACCGGCTCCACAGCCACCGTAGTCTTCCATAAAGCAAGCAACAAAATCACAATAAAGAAAGGCGTCAGGCAGGGAGATACGATATCTCCAATGCTATTCACAGCATGTTTACAGGAGGTATTCAGAGACCTGGATTGGGAAGAATTGGGGATAAAAGTTGATGGAGAATACTTTAGTAACTTGCGATTCGCTGATGATATTGCCTTGCTTAGTAACTCAGGGGACCAATTGCAGTGCATGCTCACTGACCTGGAGAGGCAAAGCAGAAGAGTGGGTCTAAAAATTAATCTGCAGAAAACTAAAGTAATGCTTAACAGTCTCGGAAGAGAACAGCAATTTACAATAGGCAGTGAGGCACTGGAAGTCGTAAGGGAATACATTTACTTAGGGCAGGTAGTGACGGCGGATCCGGATCATGAGGCGGAAATCATCAGAAGAATAAGAATGGGCTGGGGTGCGTTTGGCAGGCATTCTCAGATCATGAACAGCAGGTTGCCATTATCCCTCAAGAGAAAAGTATATAATAGCTGTGTCTTACCAGTACTCACCTACGGGGCAGAAACCTGGAGGCTTACGAAAGGGGTTCTACTCAAATTGAGGATGACGCAATGAGCTATGGAAAGAAGAATGATAGGTGTAACGTTAAGGGATAAGAAAAGAGCAGATTGGGTGAGGGAACAAACGCTAGTTAATGACATCTTTGTTGAAATCAAGAAAAAGAAATGGGCATGGGCAGGACATGTAATGAGGAGGGAAGATAACCGATGGCCATTAAGGGTTACGGAATTGATTCCAAGGGAAGGGAAGCGTAGCAGAGGGCGGCAGAAAGTTAGGTGGTCGGATGAGATTAAGAAGTTTGCAGGCACGGCATGGCCACAATTAGTACATGACCGGGGTTGTTGGAGAAGTATGGGAGAGGCCTTTGCCCTGCAGTGGGCGTAACCAGGCTGATGATGATGATGATGATGATGGCTTGGCTGTTTCGAGAGGAAAGGGTATGCTTCACGTAGACGGCACCCCCATACTGACCCACCCAGGGGAAATCAGTAGTCGCCTTTTTCTGTCCTCTTCATCAGTCTTCGTCTTTCCCTCTCGCTTTTAATCTTTGCTGCCTTCTCTTCACTTCTTTTCACTTCCGAGTTTCCCGGCGGCAAGGGTTTACCTGATGTAGTTATCCAACCTTGGTTTACATTATATTAGGTTATAACGGCGATGTATGACTGACTTCTGCAGGTATTCTTCCAACCTAGTAGCGTCCCCTTGTTGGGCTAGGTGGTGGGTGGCCACCATCGCTGCCAAATTTACCAAGGCTTACATGGCAAATGCTTTTCCCCCCTCCAAGATTCCCCCTTGAAAAGAGGGTGCACCGGAGCAACTTTCCAGTTCTTTTTGAAACCAAACCAAGACACATTTCCAAAGTACCATGTTCGTCACAGTGAAGGCAACACAACCATAAGAAAACTGTCACCATTCCTACTTTCTAAATGCCTAGCAAACATGATTGGACCTGGCTACAAAGCCTCAAAGATGGCTAGCGGAGACCTCCTCCTCGAACTGACCAAGAAAGATCAAGTTGAAAAGCATGAACTCACCAGTATCAGTGACATTAATGTGACTATCTCTCCACATCGCTCGTTCAACACAAGCAGGGGAGTAATATCAGAAGAAGATTGCCTGAACATTAATGACAAAGAGCTCCTTGAAGGATTAAAGATCAAAACATAATTAATATACAAAGAATAAAACTCTGACAAAGCGACCAACAGATCCCCACAAAACATGTGATAATCACATTTGGTACCAGTACTGTGCCCATTTCAACTGATGCAGGATATTTGAAAATCAATGTCTAACTATACATACCGAACCCGAGGCGCTGCTTCAAGTGCCAGAGGTTCGTGAATGCCTCACGATCGTGTAGAGGGAAAGAAACATGCGCGAAATGCAGTGTCAGTGACCACGCTTCTGACAACTGTAATGCTTCTGCACAATGTGTCAGCAGCAAGGGAGACCATTCAGCTTACTCATGGAGCTGCCGTTGCTGTAAAAGAGAGAAAGAAATAATCGCAATCACTGTAAAGGAAAAAAGAAATTCATTCTATGAAGCGAATAAAATGCTTGGGCACTTCTTCACCTCCATGGCGGCCGCATTCCGATGGGGGCGAAATGCGAAAACACCCGTGTACTTAGATTTAGGTACACATTAAAGAACCCCAGGTGGTCAAAATTTCCGGAGTCCTACACTATGGCGTGCCTCATAATCAGAAAGTGGTTTTGGCACATAAAACCTCATAATTTAATTTAATTTATTTTAACTTACTTTCGAGTAAGCTATGCCAGTGTGGCGTGACAGGGGGCAGCGCCACACTGGTTTCTAGAGTCTACAGAGTCAACATCCGGTATTCCTGTAGAACCTCCATCCGCCCCTTTGGTGGCTGCAGCCAGTGCTGCTCCATTATCATCGAAGACAGGCCAGCATACCGCAGTGCCATAGGACCCGAAATGTAACCAAACTCCACGGCCCAAGACACCCATCTTGGCACCTGGCTCTCGATCATATAGCGCCTCATAGAAGGTGATGGAGATCAACCTGGAAACGCCAGCGTCATTGATGCCGAAAGATCTGCGCATCTTGTAGTGCGCCAAGAAAGAGAAACTTGTTGTAACAGTGCCAAAAAAGGGACAGGTAACCTGAATGGTTACCGCCCTTGATTAGAGTAGTGATGCCTTCATTGCATGTCACCCCCTTCAGTGGGCATGGGGGAAGGCATTACTCGCTGCAGTGGTTATGCGAGTTATGGCATTCTGCTGCCGAGCATGATGTTACGAGTTTTAGTGATTGAAATTAATCCACTATGATATCTCTCATAACTCATGTGTTACTTTGGAAGGTTAAACTTCATAATTTGAATTTTGAAGGCATTGTCCCCTTTTCCCCCACCTCTGTGCATGTACCTGAATGCAGTTTTTTTTCTTTTCTTTTTTTTTTTCAAATCGGCACCAATAGCTATTTGGCTGTGTTGAGACTAGGGCCTTCTTGTGATGGTTCAGTTGGCTTCCCACCATTGCACTTTAACCCAAATCCAACTAATGGTGTCACTTGTAATCATTAAGATGGCGGCACAATGTGTACTGCATGCTAGTACTTGACAATTGCATGTGATGTCCTCATGGGAGCTGCATCGACATATCTTATAAAACATGAGGTGCGCATTTGTGCTTCTTAGTGTATAAAAATTGTCTTTGTCCCCATTGTGTTGATGCACTGCTTTGTGTGAAAGCTGGCTAAGCATTAAAGGGGCCCTGAAACACTTTTCTAACTAATGATAGGATGACATCACTATTAAATTACGTTTCCTCACGAATCTTCTGCTGCAAAGATTTTTCGAATCCTTCAAGCACAAGTGAAGTTAGACATAGTTACTATACCAATCAGCGGCTTTCTCTCGCCTTTAATTTTCACTAGCGTGCTGGAAGCTACACAGGGGAGACAGTAGGGGGGCACAAGGGAGCAATGCCCTGCTCGCCCTGCCCAAACGTTCAGCATCTCAGCGGCGAGACGGCTTGTGATGGCACCCCGTGGCAGCCTCCGTATCTATACTATGCTTCTCATCTTGGAGGCCACATGCAGCAGATGCAGCAACGTGCAACTGTCATGCGTAGAATGGCAGTGCAAAGATGAAATGGCTTTTCTGTCATTTAGAGATAGCAGACACAATGTTCATTTAATTTATCAGACTCAAATGAGCATTAATTGTATTACTGAGAATGTTCTCACAATCACAAAATTAGCCAATAGCTGTTGTGGGCTCCACTGCTTGCAGTGATGCTGCATGACACCATTGCCAAGGAGAAAGTAAGCAGTTTTCCGCTGCTTTTTACATGCAATTGTGAATTCCCTGCTGTCTGCAGTGCAATAATATTTGGCTGACATGTTCACTGGTGCCTTGTTAACAGATGGGGAGCATTCTTTTGCTATGTTCAAAAAGTGTTTCAGGGCCCATATTAAAGAAGGAAAGTTCATTGTTTGGCCTTTTTATGTATTTTATGTGTGTAGTGATATTTCTTTATTACTATTATTACAGGTTGGAAGCCTGTTATAAGTCTTGCAGTCGTTGACTGCGTAGATAATATGCAGCTCTGTCGCACATATGGAATCAATTCTTACCCTACTATCAAAGTGAGTAATTTTACTACCATTAGAGGACATGAGAGGGAAAGTTGGCATCCAACTTAGAGTTGCACGAAACTATAAAGGAACACAATATGGGTTTCTCAGAAAGAATGCTTCCAAGGCGAACAAAAACTTGTGATGGTTTGGGAATCAATGTCTGCGTTTGTGCTTTCCAAGGCAGTTGCTCTATCAACTGAAGGAACCATGAGACTAGCAGATGGTAGAGTAAGAGTGAAATTGGCAATCCTTTTGCTGCTTTTCAGTGGATGCCTACTGTCCTTTTGATGAAACTTGCTCCACCTGGAGAACTTCTGCAGAACTAATTTGCTTTGCAAGTGTTCATTTGTGCAGTTTTATTTTAACTGAAGAAATACTTATTTTCAGTCCAGTGGAATTGCATACTAGAGCACTGCACAGATTGATTTTTTCCTGGCCCGAGCCCATAATGAGCCCTAAAGTGCCGTGCATGGCCTGCTCGTGCCCACCCTGGTAGTTTCATACCTGGCCTGTATTCGGCCAGGGCCCATTAGGTTCGGCTCCATCTCTGCTTGGCACCGCCTGGCTTGACCAGGCCTCATTTGGCCTAACCTGGTTCGGCCCATTAGCCCTTGAGCCTAAACGTAGCATGGTCCAGTTCTCGGTTATTGTGAAGATACCAGCCACACAGACTATTTTCTAGAGAAACATTTGACTGCATCAGGTTTTCTGCTTGAGTTATTGCTCATAAATAAACATAGCATGGCCAAGTTCTTGGTTATTGCGAAAATACCAGCTGCACACAGACTATTTGCTACTGACAGATTTCACTGGCATCATGTTTCCCCGCTGGAGTTGTTGGTCATAAATAAACAACTAAACAAACGAAGAAAAAAAATTCACTGGCGATTACGATACTCCCTGGTGCGAAATTTGAGCATAGCTCTATATGTGTTTTCATTTCGCAATATATTTAGGCAAAGAATTGGAGAGAGACATGTAGCAGGGTCGGCAAACTTCGAAAATTTGATGTGCGGGTCAAGCGCGTCGGCTTTTTACATGACTCTTCGAAGGTTCCAGTATAATCGCTGGTGCCGCTTGGCTTCCAGAAAGTACTACACAATTTGCGTCGCACATACAGTCAGATTACAAAACAATCTCAAACCATGACAACCAAAACAAGTGCGAACGAGACCAAACCAAGAAAACCAAACAAGCGCGAGTGAGAGCTGATGCGAGCAGATGATAGTATGAAACAAGCAATCCGGTTGAGACCAGATACGAGCACACATCGAGCAGTCAGGCGGCTTCACATGAAACCAGTTTCTTGTGTGCACGTCACTGAAGGGGCCACTCTCATTAGTATCCGCCGTTCGTGGCTTGCATCTTTCACGTGCCGCTCCGCATTCGCTCTTTCATCTTTTGCTGTTGTGCTCATTCGTTTGGTTAACGTCACTGCCACTGATAGCTGCAGGAACGGGCCATTAAGACCTACGCTCTAAAAAGCTTTATGCTCTGCTCATTATGCTAATGCTTTAAAATGTGATATGAACATCTGTACTGTATTTGCCAAAATTTTACCCCGCTTGAAATGTAACCGCCTTTAGTGCACGACCAGCTATAACACGTCTTTTCTGCCTCTCATTTACCCTTCCATAGAATGCCACGTATGTACATAGCACTTATAGTGCAGCTGTGCCAGACAAAATACCGGTTATAACGCAGCTTTCATGGGAAAATCCCGCAGACAAGTGCGGTAGTGATCATGCTTCTTAACGAGTTGCGCTGGCCAATGGGAGGGGACAGTGAAAAGGACAATGCAGAGGAGGAGACGTGAAGAAAATGAACAAGGAATGGGAAAAAAGAGAAAAAAGTCACAGTGACAGCGTTTTGTGCTCACGTCTTCTAAGTGGCATTAGTTGCGGTTGCACAGGAGTTGCCTAGGCAATGAAGGTGGCTTTGCTTTGGCCGCTTGTCAGCAGCGGGTGCTCCTCACCAAATGCGTTTGCATTGGGCGTCTTCAATATGGTATCCTGGACATTCCTGGAATGCCCAAGGCACTGTATATGCAACCCTCATTGGCTGAAAGCACCACCTTGGGCAGTCTGAGACTGTCAGGGACAAATAATCAAAGAGGCCCTTTGTTGCTCATTGGCTCATCAGTTTGTGTGCGGAAAGTAAATACAGTTTTTTACGACTTCAAAATCGCAGAAAAGCTGTTCCCTGAATTTTGCTCTGTGCTGTGCTTTACTGAAATTATTTGCAGTGGGATTGAGCAGAGTCACCGCCTCGCGGACTCTGGTTGAACCACGATAGTGTGGCCGCGTTACATCGTCTGCTAGCCACTACTTGTTTATCTTATTTATATGTGTACATACGGCACACATATCCTTTAAAGTCTGTTTGTTACATGGCTGTAGCACAGTCGTAAATGGTTGTATCCATTTTTTTGACGATGTAGAGACCCATTTGCTTTGCGCTGTAGTCTTTATGCTGTGATAAAGTCAGTGACTGCACATATCAAGCTCGCAATGTGTGATCGTCGTGCCTTCCATTCATTCCTGTCACACGAATTTTATGTTCGCATTTTCATTCAAGCACATCCTAAAAAACATTCGGCGTCATTTTAAATAAGTGAAGTGGTCACTGCAACACCTGAACACAGCGCTTTAGCAGTTTCTTGTAGCACTGTGTTGATCATTCTGCAATATCTGTGATGCCACAAATCATCAACAAGGTGGTGTGAAATCGCTGAGCAGTAGGAAAAAAAATCTTAGGTCTCATATGATGTCACAGGATACAATTGACCTTAAAGGGCCCCTCACCAGGCCCCATAGCAAATTTTGGTTATATGCTGGAAGTTGTTACATGCCCTATAGGGAGTGTTCGGCCACAAAAATCTTTCAAATTGGCTCATTAATAGCCGAGATAGAAATATTTCAGTCCCACGAACCCATGATTTTCAGCAGGAGGGCTCCACTGCCAAGCAAGACACTCTCTCCACTCGCCCCGTCTAGCCTTCGCAAGTGAAATTCCTTCCCTGTGTTCTCCCATACCGGACCTCGAGGATCGTGTGATGTGTACGTCACAGGCCGCCCCGCCTTCAATTTTTTTTTCTCCTCACTTTTTTTTCCTTCCGGCGCTGTGCACTTTTGCTGACAGCGTAGCGAGTGAGCTGTTGTCTCGTTTGCAGCGCACGATTTTGTACGCTGTGCACAAGGACACATGGCTAGTGGTATTATTCAGTGCTACACGAATAGTACTGAGGCAGAACAAGCGGATCACAGAGCATGATCGTGCACTGGAACGCGGTACAAAATGGCATAGTTTAGCTACTTGTGCACGTGACTGCACAACCGTGGGAACAAGCAGACGAAGTGGAAGTACATCTCTCTTGCTTTGGTGTGAAGTAAAACACGCAGACATTCCATTTGTGTGTTTCGTTATGTCTCTAAACTTCAATTCATCAATTCAAGCAACAGATCACGCAAATAACAGATGTTGCCTTGAATAATTATCGAAGTCGTATGTCACCTCAAGCGACATCACACTGCAGACACGAGCACGTAGGTGCAGGGACATTCAATTCGTCAATTCAAGCAACAGATCACACAAATAACAGATGTTGCCTTGAATAATAATCAAAATCATATGTCACCTCGATTGACAGCACACTGCGGACACGAGCACGTAGGCGCAGGGACACAAGGACGTCACCATCCGGCTTGGAGCACAGTCGCCACGAAGAAAAAAGAAAACACCGTTCGGATTGAAATTTTAGACCTTGCCATGGTGCGTAGCGATGTAATTCTTTGCAAATACGATCGTTAGCATGCATTGTATGCTCTGCGCTTGTCAGCTCAAAATGGTTAAACCTGATGAGGGCCCCTTTAAGCATATAATTGCATGACTGTGGTTGGGACTGTGCTCAGTAGTTACGTGGACATCCCTAACTGTTTTCGAGGTTCCCTTCTATTATATGCCTCACAAGTGAATTTCACACCTATGTACTTTTATTATCTGCTTACAGCATTACAAGGGGATCACATGTAGCATTGCAGTCACTAGACACGGGACATTGTAAAACCGAGTTTCTGGTTGTTGGTGTAATGAGCTCTTTACCATGCTGCTGTTAACTTGATGAAAGGCAGTAGCCATGATTTTCACACATAAAGAACACAACACATTAAGCTTGGCTCTTAAAGTAATTTAAAATTATTTGCATCATTCTCATGCTCGTAATCATGCAAAAGCACCCTTGGGCTAAATTGGTATGCTTTTACTGTTACTGTGAAAAAAAATATGAAGATGAAAAAAATGCGTGTGAAACCACATAGCAATCCTGTCACTGCACTATTGCTCATAGTGCTGTATCCTGTTTAACTAAACTTAACTATCTCGTATTTGTCAGAGAATCGAAGAAAAAGTAGAAGGTAGTTATGTTTGTGTACAAGCGGTGAAGTAGACTTGAAAAAAATGCAGCAGATCCAATGAGTTGAAATCTATATAGTACATTGAAGCTTTGTGGGAGTACATACAGAATTGAAACATGAGTTTATGTTTGTTGAGTGTCTGCACAAAGTGACACGGAAGGCTTTATTCAGGCATTGTAGAGAGGCTAATGCAATGCCATTGCAGATGCGCGAAGGCATGCTTTCTGGTTCTTTTTTTTGTTTTCCTCGCTGACTGGCGACGGTGTTGCCACAGATATGCGAAGGCAAGCTCGATCTGGTGGTCGTACAAGAAATCCAGCAGTGCGTGTCGTTGGCTGTGATTGGTTGGCCTATTTGGTTAGCAAAAAGCCAGGCCACAGCACGCACAATCACAAAACCCAGTGAGGTTCGCAAGGAAAAGCTTTGCTTTGAATGACTAGCTACTTTAACTTCACTGTACAGGAATACAGGCATTTTTTATAACCAATGCAAGAATAGCAGAAAATTGAGTTGCACAACAGCAGTGCCAACAGAATAGGTTGAACGCAAGCCGGACACCAACAAAAATCACCATAGGTGTACCGGAACAGAAACTGTGTTTTTCACTCTTTCATGTAGAGTAGGAGTGTTGCATGTGTTTCATGCAATATATCATCAGTGCAGTGCAGTCAGCGTGTTTCATTACCAAACAATCAACCCAAATCACTCGCAGCAAAGCGCTGCCGTGTACATTTCAATGCGTGCTGCCGACTGCCCATCCACACTACTGTGGGGACGGTGCTGCTACCAATAGGCCTATCTCGCAGCCCTTACCTATTCAGAAATTCGAGGCTGTCAATGTGGGTGCTTTTTGCATTCACCTATCGTGATGGGCGTCGTCGTGAAGTGCCAATATTACATGTGCCACCTTGACTCCACTATCAGTTTAAGCTGTGTTTTGCAAAATTACTTTGGAGCTTTCAGGCTCTATATGCACGCATACAAACTTGGTAGGCGTTGGGAATAGTGTCGTGACTGATTGGCTGCAAACCCAAATTCCAGTTTAAGTGCACTGCCCTTGGTTCAGCCTGTGAACACGATTTCACATGCAATCTCTATTTCATTGTGCATGGCTGTGAACATATCAAGGGCGAGCTTCCTTCAATAGCATGCCAACCGGCACCCCTGTCAGGTAGGCCGAATTAGCGCTGCCTTGCTAGTAGTCGGCAACCAAAGTTTCGGTTTGGTGCCAAGTCAACAAACTGCTTTGCAGTGACTGCATTTGGACGGCACATGGAAAGCAGAGAAATTACCTTGACAATGAAAGTTAGGGCATGGGTGGCACATGCAGCACTCAAATGGCAGCAATTCATTGGTTCGTGGTCACCATGTTTTTGACATCACGCTTGTGGATCAGTCTTGAAAATCAAACGAGGCACCACACATTGTGTGGAATTTCGGTAGCTTTTCTACACATTGGTTCTAGTGAGTTGGAGGCAATGCCGTGCGGAAGTCCAACTGATAAAGCAGGTTTAAAGAAATTAGGTGTCTGAAAAATTTCTCTCTGAGTTACTTTTCTCTATAGCTTTATTTTTCCTGTGTTCATTGTCTTCGTGCTATGACTGCAGGTCCTCGATCATTAACCTTTCAATGTCCCTAAATTTAAACAGATGTGGACATCCTGGTTTCAAGCTTTGATTTTTGTAGTGCATGGCTGCGTGGTCTACATGTTTTGCATGCGTGCAGCCTTTGAAAAATGTTTTTTTTTTATAGTGCGGTATTGCTTATAATGCAGATGTCACAACTCTGGTGACCTACATTATAAGTGGTCTGCACTGCAGTTATACAGTAATATATGTATAGCAAAGGCATAGGTGACTGCTCTTGTACACGTTGCTGGCCGTGTCATCTTACTTTTGAATTTCATTTCATTTCATTTATTGAAGCCTTAAAGGCCCGGAGGCATTGCTAAGGTGGGGGCAAACAATGTATGAGGAACTCATCATGAAAAAGAAAAAAAAAACGGAAGAAAAGATAGACAAAGATTAGAAAAGAAAACAATGCTTAGGAAGGAATTGAGCAAGCGGCACTATCATCAATATCACTGTGTAAAAAAAAAAAAACATATACTATGCATGAGAATGAATCACTAACAATTAGTTACTTAACAGGGGTCATGTAACAAATGCATTTTCAACAAAACATTCTAGGTGAGGTGGGTTGTTAGTTTCTCATGAAAAGTCGTGTGGTCGGCAGAAGAAACAATATAGTCTGGAAGAGTGTTCCATAGTGCTATTGCATTTGTAAAAAAAGAATCCTTCATCGAAGATGTGTGGCACTGAATACGCGCAATTGGACAGCGGTGGTTGAGGCGGGGTGAGATTCTAGGCGGGGGTTGTAGTCGAGGGTGTCTGGCTATTGGGTGATACTAGAAAGAGTGAAGCATGCAGAGATGCGAGATGATACGACGTGATTGGAGACTGGGAAGATTGAGTGTGCATTTTAGTTCAGTTATGCTGGTTTTCCTTGAGTAGTTTGACATGATGAAGCGTGCAGCACGATTCTGAATCACTTCTAATTCATAGGTGAGATATGCTTGTGAGGGGTGCCAGATAGATGAAGCGTACTCCAGTTTCGGCCAAATGTATGTCTGATATGCAAGTTTTTTAACAGCGGGCGATTCAGATTTCAGATTGTGACGGAAAAAAAAACAAGTGTGCGCGAGGCGTTTGCGCATATTGTTTCAATGTGAGTTATTCATGATAGTGACGCTGGCAAGTGAACACCTGGATACTTATAGCAGTCTGTTCATGGTATTTTAGTTGAGCTTATATGGTACTCGTAATTTGTGATGCTGCGCTTATGGGAAAAGGACATACATTGGCACTTATTAAGGTTAAGAGGCACGAACCATTTTTCACACCATGAAACGATAGTGTCTATGTCTTTTTGTAGGTCAATGGAAACACCGGGGTTATGGATGGCATAGATGACGCAGTTGTGTCGTGCTTTATAAAGACATGCGCATCATGTTCAACTCGGCATTAGTGCGCATGCCCACTAACGATGAAATCAATGAACATGCCCTCGAAAGCTATCTTAAATGTGTTCCCTCTCCTACCCACAACGTATAAATAGTTGAGCAAATAAAGCAATGGGGTTCTGTGTTGACTGACACTTGGCTCGATTGTATTCTTTGCGCGAATGGCACGAAACATGGTGTCAGAAGTGCGTGGCCACCCGTGATGAAATTCTTAAGGCCTCCTGAACCGTTACACCTGAGCGGCGACATTGCCAAACAATGAAAGCTTTTTAAGCAAAAATTCGAGCTTTTCCTAGCAAGCCTTGGTGCCAAGAGACAAGCCTCGGGATGATAGCACGAAGACTGCCCTACTGCTCAGTTTGGGAGGCGAAGATGTGTTGGAAATCTACAACTTCACTTTCACTGAAGACGCCGAAAGAATGGACTATGCGATCGTCATCAAGAAATTCGATGAGTACTGCTAAGCACAAGTGAATGAAATACATGAGCGGTACCTATTTGTGTTGGTTCTGTGTTGACTGACACTTGGCGCGATCGTATTCTTTGCGCGAATGGCACGAAACAGCATTCATCAGCAAAATGTCGAAGTCTGGTGTTTGGGTTAGATGGCAGGTCATTGATATAGATTAAATATAACAGATATAACAGGGGGGCTAAGCCTACTCCCTGGGGAACACCGGATGTAACATCGGAAAGGTGTGAATCACGAGAGTTGGTGGATGTGTATTGTACGCAGCCTTTTAAGAAATGTTCAATCCAGGTAATCCGTGATGGGGGGATTCTAAGAGTAGATAATTTGGCAAGTAGGTGATTGTGGGGGACACGGTCGAAGGCCTTCGAAAAGTCTAAGAAGATGGCGTCAATTTGTAGGTGATCATCCATGTGTTACAAGATTTCATCGGTGAATTCAGAGAGCCGAGTTTCGCAGGATAATAGTTTTCTAAAACCATGCTGGTATGAACAGAAATTAATTGATTCAAGGTAGTTCATTAAATTGGTTGATATGATATGTTACAGCAGTTTAGATGGGATACTGGTTAGAGAAATTGGACGATAGTTACATGCTTTTGTTCAATCACCAGACTTATGGACGGGAATGACTTGAGGCTTTTTCCAATTGTGGGGAACTTCACCAGTACTGATTGATTGTTGGAAAAGTAAGCTAAGTATTGTGCTTGGCAGGGAAATGGTGTTTTTAAATAATTTGCTGCTGATTTGATGGTAACCAGCCGAGGAGGATAATTTTAGAGCGTGTATTAGCCCTGCTATTCCATCAGCGTTAATCTGGATATCAGGCATTGTGGTCGGCAAGTGGTGTGGCAATTCGGGAGAACTAAAGTTTATAGCAGTGGAAAATACTGATGTGAAGAAGTTGTTAAGGGCTGTAGCACATTTTTCAGTTTCAATTAGTATGTTGTCATCGTCTGATAGCTGGAGCTGAGTTTGGCGCTTAGGCGGGGAGATAATCTGAAATAATTTACGAGGGTTAGATTGGAGGATTGATAAGAGGTCAGTTGAAAAAAATTTGTTTTTGGAAGCTTTCAATTCCTTAATGTATTTTTTGGCACTTAGTTCGTACCTATCCAAGCTCTGCGGTTATTAGTTAACTTTGCTTTCCGATAATGGCATTTTTTCGTATTAAGTAGACGTTTTAGGCATTGCGTAAGCCACTGCTTATTTTTGTCGGTATTTATAAGGATAGTAGGAATATATATGTTTTTTAAGTTTAGCATCGTGCTTTTACATAATTCCCAATTGGCGTTGACCGAGTGAGCAGAGTATGACTGTCGAAGATCTTCGTAGAAGAGTGCAAGTTCGCACTTAAATGCGTCGAAGTTAGCTTTCTTGTAATCAATGTTTAATTTTTGCATGGGAGCTTTCTTTTTTAAAGCATTAAAATGCCGATATGAAGGAAGTACGCTGTGGTCGCTAAAGCCAGAGAGCGAAGTCACATTTTTTAATGTTTTCTGGGCTAGATGTTAACAAGAGATCCAGGGTGTTGTCGCCCCTAGTAGGGCATGTTATTGCTTGGTGGAGGTTAAAGTCTAGAGTTAATTCAAGAAACTGTTTGGGTTCAATATAGGATGTTTTATTGGGTACTTAAAGTAACGGCCAATTGATGCTGGGATGATTAAAACCTCCACAAAGGAAGATAGGTGCAGTGGGCATATTATTAAAATTTGTTCTAAAGAAAGGCGTAAGAAATCGCAAAATTAGGGGTTACTATCTGGTGGACGGTAATAGATTCCAAACACTATTTTGCCAATTATACTGTGCAGGCTTACCCATGTTAGTTTGATGTTGTTGTCGTGATTTATCAGTGATGATGGTAAGCTGTCTCTAACGGCAATTAGTACACCTCCTCGCCTAACATGCCGATCGCGTCGATAAACTGTAAAGTTAGGGTAGAATAGAACAACTTTGTGGTCGTTGACGTCCTTATTTAACCACATTTCTATTAGTAAAATCATATCGGCTGTGGTGTCGTCTATGAAGCTTTCGAGTTCGTTTTCGAATTATACTGCGGATGTTAGTGAAAGTCACACTAATGGTAAAAAAATGAATAGGGGCGGTTTTTGAATGAAGCAGGTGCGGAATTTCTTGTTCGTCACTGGGGCTGGTCAGATAAGGTATCACTTGGAGCTGGCAGTTCATTGCTGTTAGGTGTTGTGGTGTGTTCAATGATGCTATTGGATACAGCATCATAAAAATGGCATTTGCTGCCTACACACAGCTTGTTCAGGCTGAGCTTAAACATGCATTTTTGGGGGCTTGATAAATTTTAAAAATTTTGAGCGTACAAAGCGCGTACTTGGGACAAAATCTTCTCTGAGAGCAAAACATGTATCTTTTAGCTTACGCCCATAAGCCAATATGTTTTCTTTCGTCTTGAAGTGGGCCAGTTTTACTACTATAGGGCGTTATTTTGTTGCGGAGAATCTTCCAAGGTGATGTGCACACTCAGTATTGCTGGTGTTCAATGTTAAACCAAGAGTATTCTTGCATAAGCCTAGAATTTTGTTCTCTGAATCACTCCAAGGTTATTTATTGGAATCGTCCATGCCAAAGAGAAGAAGGTTGGCTCGCCGCATACGGTTGTTGGTGTCAACGTTCACGGCTTTCAAGGTAGTGATGTCATGCTGTAGTCGGTCGATAATGTTAAGAGTGGTTGAGGTGGTTGGTTCTTGTTGGCATAAATTTAATATGTTGGAGGGGCTCGTAATTTCAGGTAAAAGTTTGTCTTGGGCAGTTTGGGTTGATTTAATTTGCTCAAGCTCTACACGAATTGCGGCTTGAACACTCTCTAGTCGTTTGATAGCGTCGAGCATAGGCATAAGTTCAGCACTAGGGGATGGACTGGGGTTAACCTCAACATCACCGGATAATAATAACATAATTTCACACAGCAAATCGAAGGCAAACGCATCGCGGCACAACGGCACCACACCGCGACACTTCAATTTGTAGGGGCACGACACCGCCACTATACATCTATTATCACATCTGGGTTTCTTAGAATGGGCTAGGAATGGGCTAGAATCCCAAATTACCATTGAATGCACAGTGATAGAACTTGAGCCACTAAATTTACCATGAATGTAAGTTTATATACACTGTCCTATTGGTTTTCAGAGTGTAATAATACACAGCTGCTAGAAGCTCTTTTAGCCTTGTTAAATATTAATTGGTGGCATGTAAGAATAACACATGTGAAATCGTATTGTCACATGGTATAAGTAACTTTTATAGTTTCATTCAGCTTTACTTTAATGGCATAAGCTTTTTCAGTCTACAATTTCAATATCCACGTTTCATAATATTGACACGTGTACTTATCTCTATCGGGCGACCACGTTTCGCGCGCCTAACAAATTAATCGCACAGCGCGGGATGCGCCTGCATCTATCCGAAGTTTCTGGAAAGTTATCGATACTTCTACCGGGCTGTCTGTTGTCGCCGAACCTTGTGTTATCTGATTTCACCGCGTGACGCGAATGGTGGAGAACTTTGTGAAAGGCACGCGGGTCCGAACGATTAGTCTGGAACGTTCGACAACTGCTGTATAAAAGCCGACGCGCTTGTCCCGCTGATCAGATTTTCTACGATCGCCGACTATGTTCGCCGCTATCGTTGCGCTTTAAGTGTAGCCTGTTTTGTGGGCACAGGTTCGCCCAATAAAAGCTAGTTTTGTCTTTCACAGTACTGCTACTGTGTTCTTTATCGTCACTACCACATGACATCTGGTGGAGGTGCTTGTGCGTTCATGTACCGAACGCCCCCGCAAAGCTGCGATCCAAGCCCGAAGCCCGAGGACAAAACTAACATCACCCAAGACCAGCGTGCTAGCCGCAGACTGCAAGGACTGCCCCCAGAAAAAGGACTTCTACCTGAGTCGCAAAGAAGATCGTGGTCAAAGCAACCCTAATGGCTGCCCCAGCGTCCCCCGTTATCCTACAACAACCTTGGGATCCACCGACCTTCCATGGAGCAGCGACTGAAGACCCAGAATCCTGGCTGGAGACCTACGAACGAATCGTGACTTTTAGCAACTGGGACTCCGACGACAAGCTGCGGCATGTATACGTTGCCTTAGAAGATGCCGCCAGAACATGGTTTGAGAACCGGGAGTCGACCTTGACGACATGGGACCTCTTCCGTACCGGCTTCCTGCGCACCTTTACGAGCGTCGTGCGCAAGGAAAGGGCCGAAGCCATGCTGGACGCCCGGGTGCAGCTACCTAATGAGAACGTTGCCATCTTCACGGAAGAAATGAACCGTCTGTTCCGCCATGCCGACCCGGATATGCCCGAGGAAAAGAAAGTCCGCCTTCTCATGCGTGGTGTGAAGGAAGAACTTTTCGGTGCAATGATACGAAGCCCACCGAAGACCGTAGAAGAGTTCCTTCGCGAGGCCACCAGCATCGAGAAGACACTCGAAATGCGGAACCGGCAATTCAACCGCCATGCAAGCTCTACCCACTACGCAGGAATTCAATCACTGGCCACGGACGATCTGCGCGAGACCATCAGGTCCATAGTGTGCGAATAACTGCGCAAGGTCTTGCCTTCGTCGCAGTCTCAAGTGGCCTTGATCGCCGACATCGTGAAAGAAGAGGTGCACCGATCGCTTGGAGTTCCTCAAGTGCAACCAGAATCGCCACAGTTCCAGCCGGAAGCGATGACCTACGCCGCCGTCGCACGCTGTCAAGGCCCCCCTCCGCGACCGCGCCAGGGCCCTGTGACGCTGCAATTCCGTCGTCCGCCGCCGCCGCCGCCAGCACGCCCACCCACCGCCCACTCTGCTATCACTGCGGAGAAGCCGGCCATGTGTACCGCCGATGCCCATACCGCGACTTGGGACTGAGAGGGTTCGCCGTGAATGCGCCGCGTCCACAGCTTGGCGAGCGCCCACGTGACATCGCCGATTACCTCGCCGCTACTCAGTGGGGCCCTCGACGGCCGTCCCGTTCGCCGTCACCAGGCCGCTACCTGTCGCCGCAGCGCCGACCATACACCGGCCCAGCCCGGGGCCGCTCTGCGAGCCCATATCCGGAAAACTAAAGGCAGCAACCGATGGAGGTGCGGTTGCTGTTCGTTGAACTGACGAAGATGCCGAAGAAACTACCTCGACGACATAACGACACGCCGCCGTCCCGACAAAGTCTGGAAGTAAAGAATACGACGACGAAAGACAACCTGATGACGCGACGTTCCAGCTTCAGTTTAACACGATGCAGCTGTGATCCGACGCCAAGACCTAACTGCAACGCCAGACAAAGGACCAACAGCCTCGACGTGCTTCTCGACGGCCATGCAGTTACCGCCTCAGTAGACACAGGGGCTGATTACTCCGTCATGAGTGGACACATCGCTGCCCAGTTGAAGAAGGTTAAGACTGCATGGGAAGGCCCTCAAATTCGCACCGCTGGAGGACACCTGATTTCGCCGACTGGAATCTGCACGGCAAGAATAACTATTCATGACCGGACTTACCCTGTCACCTTCATTATCCTCCAACAGTGTTCACGAGACGTCATTCTCGGTATGGACTTCCTGAACCAACACGGCGCAATCATCGACCTGAAGTCGAAGTCAATATCGCTGTCGGAAGATAAAGCAATACCGCCGGAGAGCCCTCGTAGTCACCACGCCTTGAGTGTATTGAAGATCAAGTGAGCCTCCCGCCTCGCTCCAGCATTGTTATTTCGGTCGGCACCGAAATACCCGCTGACGTAGAAGGTGTCATCGAAGGCGACCAACGTCTACTGCTAGACCGTGAAATTTGCGTCGCAAGAGGGATCGCTCGACTGCATGGAGGGAAAACTGAAGTGTTGCTGACAAACTTCAGCCAGGAGTTCAAGCACATCAACAAGGGCACGACGATCGCGTACATCGAGGAAATTCTGGAAACCAGTAATGCGTTTGTCCTCCCGGATTCCGCCGCATCTACCCCGACGACAATGGTTCCCGAACCAGACTACGACATTAATCCAAGTCTCCCAGTGATTAAGCAACAGCAGCTCAGAAGTCTGCTCCGACGATACAAAGGCTGCTTTTCGACGTCATCGAGGATTCGACAAACACCAGTCGCCAAGCATCGCATAATCACCGAGGAGTACGCTCGACCACTCCGCCAAAGCCCTTACCGAGTTCGCCGCGAGAATGCGAAGCTATAAGAGAACAAGTCGACGAAATGCTGCGCAACGACATCATCCAGCCGTCGAAAAGCCCGTGGGCATCCCCTGTTGTCCTGGTGAAGAAAAAGGACGGAACCCTACGTTTCTGCGTCGATTATCGTCGTCTGAACAAGATCACGAAGAAGGACGTATACCCCCTTCCACGGATAGACGACGCATTGGATCGGCTCTGCAACGCTAAGTACTTCTCCTCAATGGACCTCAAGTCTGGCTATTGGCAAATAGAAGTCGACGAAAGAGATCGCGAAAAGACCGCCTTCATCACCCCAGACGGCCTCTACGAGTTCAAGGTTATGCCATTTGGACTGTGCTAGGTGCCTGCAACGTTCCAGCGCGTGATGGACACGGTTTTAGCGGGATTGAAGTGGCAGACCTGTCTCGTTTACTTGGATGACATCGTCGCATTCGCCGGAAATTTCGACGATCACCTTAGGCGGCTTGCCACAGTACTAGAGGCCATCAAGTCATCAGGGCTCACTCTGAAGCCAGAAAAATGCCGCTTCGCTTACGATGAGCTTCTGTTCCTAGGCCACGTCATCAGTAAATCCGGAGTACGCCCCGACCCCCAGAAAACAGCTGCCATCGCAAAGTTCCCGTAGCCCACCGACAAGAAGGCAGTGCGTAGATTCCTTGGCATGTGCGCCTACTACAGGCGCTTTGTCAAGGACTTTTCACGCATCGCCGAGCCGTTGACACGTCTAACTAAATGTAATGTTGAGTTCAAGTGGGAAACGCCGCAGGCCGACACATTTGAAAAACTCAAACGACGCATGCAGTCGCCGCCGGTACTTGTGCACTTCGACGAGTACGCCGATACAGAAATCCATACTGACGCCAGTAACCTAGGTAGCCAGGTGCCAGGTGCCGTTCTAGTCCAGAGGAAAAACGGAGTCGAACAGGTGATATCTTATGCTAGCCGGTCACTGTCAAAAGCGGAAGGCAACTATTCCACGACCGAAAAGGAATGCCTCGCCATCGTTTGGGCTACAGCTAAATTTCGCCCTTATCTTTATGGCAGGCCATTCAAAGTCGTCAGTGACCATCACGCGTTGTGTTGGCTAGCGAGTATAAAGGATCCTTCAGGACGACTGGCGCGGTGGAGCCTCGGACTACAAGAATACGACATCACTGTAACCTACAAGTCCGGACGAAAACACTCCGATGCCGATTGCCTATCACGCGCCCCCATTGACCCGCCGCCGCAAGATGACGACGCCTTCCTTGGAATGATAAGCGCGGAAGACTTCGCTGTACAGCAACGGGCAGACGCGGAGCTCAAAGGCCTCGTCGAATATTTGGAAGGGCACACCGACGTTGTCCCCAAAGCATTTAAGCGCGGATTATCTTCCTTCACGCTTCAAAACAATCTACTCGTGAAGAAGAACTTCTCACCAGTCCGCGCCAACTACCTTCTTGTTGTCCCGTCAGGACTTCGTCCAGAAGTATTGCACGCCCTACATGACGATCCGACCGCTGGACACCTAGGATTTTCCCGTACACTATCGAGGATACAAGAAAAGTATTATTGGCCGCACCTGACCGCCGACGTCGCCTGTTATGTCAGAACATGCCGAGACTGTCAGCGACGAAAGACACTGCCGACAAGGCCAGCCGGATTACTACAGCCAATCTAGCCTCCTTGCCGACCATTCCAGCAGATCGGGATGGACTTGCTGGGACCCTTTCCGATGTGAACAACCAGAAATAAGTGGATCGTCGTGGCGACGGACTACCTGACCCGCTTCGCTGAAACTAAAGCACTGCCGAAAGGTAGCGCAGCCAAAGTGGCGAAATTCTTTGTCGAAAACATCCTGCTGCGACATGGCGCCCCAGAAGTCCTCATCACCGACAGAGGAACGGCCTTTACAGCGGAGCTCACTCAAGCCATTCTGAACTACAGTCAGACAAGGCACAGGAGGACAACGGCCTACCACCCGCAGACGAATGGTCTTACGGAGCGGCTGAATAAGACCCTCGGCGACATGCTAGCGATGTACGTCGACGTCGAGCACAAGACGTGGGACGCGGTCCTGCCGTACGTGACCTTTGCATACAACACGGCGGTGCAGGAAACAACACAGATAACGCCATTTAAGCTGGTTTACGGCAGGAACCCGACGACGACGCTCGACGCCATGCTGCCGCACGTAACTGACGAAGAGAATGTTGACGTCGCTAGCTATCTCCAGCGCGCCGAAGAAGCCCGACAGCTCGCCCGCCTGCGAATCAAGAGCCAGCAGAGGACCGACAGCCGACACTACAACCTCCGACGATGCTTCGTCGAGTACCAGCCCGGCGACCGTGTTTGGGTATGGACCCCGATACGCCGACGAGGACTCAGTGAGAAACTACTCCGATGCTATTTCGGACCCTACAAGGTCATCCGACGTATTGGCGCTCTGGACTATGAGGTCGTGCCAGACGGCATTTCGCATTCACAGCGGCGCCGCGCACGATCTGAAGTGGTCCACGTGGTGCGCCTTAAACCCTTTTACGGACGCTGACGAAATTCCTTATTTTTTTTGTTGTTTTCTTTGCTACGGGTGTTTTTATTTCGCTTGTATGTAGCATCGGGTCGATGCTTTTTAAGAGGGGGGTATTGACACGTGTACTTATCTCTATCGGGCGACCACGTTTCGCGCGCCTAACAAATGTAATCGCACAGTGCGGGACGCGCCTGCATGTATCCGAAGTTTCTGGAAAGTTATCGATGCTTCTACCGGGCTGTCTGTTGTCGCCGAACCTTGTGTTATCTGATTTCATTGCTTGATGCGAATGGTGGAGAACTTTGTGGAAGGCATGCGGGTCCAAATGATTAGTCTGGAACGTTCGACAACTGCTGTATAAAAGCCGACGCGCTTGACCCGCTGATCAGATTTTCGACGATCGCTGACTGTGTTTGCCGCTATCATTGCGCTTTAAGTGTAGCCTGTTTCTGGGCACAGGTTCGCCCAATAAAAGCTAGTTTTGTCTTTCACAGTACTGCTACTGTGTTCTTTATCGTCACTACCACGTGACAATATGGCTAAATTTCATAATATGAGTAAATAATCTGTCTACTTTTGTTTCATCATGTAAAAGGTTAGAGGCATGCTAAAGAGAAAAATTATTTCTTCTGTAGTAGTGAATTGCCCTTCTACAATACCGCAACACCACTCTTACCTCAAGAAACGGTGCAAAAATGAAAGACGAATGGCGACACCGTCCTGAAGTTCCCACAACAGCATCTGCTAGGGTCTAGTTAATTCTTTAGCAATAAAGATAGACTACTTTGTGTTCTAAAGGAGCCAGACTGAATATAACAAGTTTCAGAGACTTTTACTGAGCCAATGCGGCCAAAATGTGAAAAAGTACTTTGAAATTTGAGACATCGCACTGATGTTCTGGTGTTGGGGTTTCGGCATGAAATTAAATATCTTGAACCTTGACCATCATTTTCTCTTCTAATAATCAACCTGTTATTGTGAAATTATTGACAACAGGGTTTTCAAAGACCATGTTATCGGCCTAAACTGATTTAGTGTCTCTGCTTAATGTCCCATTAAACATAGTACATTCACAGCAGAGACAACACAATTTATCTTCCTCTTTCCATCAGATTGAGATATGATTCTTTTTTGTTCATGCCAATTTTTATGTAGTAACAGAAAAACAAATACAAGGCAATAAACATGAAGGCTATGGCTTTTAACGTGCCTAAACATCATTAAAAAGAAAAATGCACTGAGAAATTAGAGTCAGAACTGTGAACAAATGGGAGATAAGGTTAGACTTTGGGGTTTTACGTGCCAAAACCACAATCTGATTATGAGGCACAGACACTGTAAGGGGGAACTCCGGATTAATTTCGACCACTTTGGGTTCTTCAACATGCACTGACTGCGTGGTACATGGGCGTTTTTGCATTCTGCCCTTATCGAAATGCGGCCGCAGTGGCCGGGATTTGATCCCACAATATTGTGCTCAGCAGCATAACACCAAAGCCAATAAGCAACCACGGCAGGTTGAAAGAATGGGACAAAGATATGTACCAATTAGCCTTCATCAGTTCTCTCAAGAGATTAAAGTTTTTTGCATTCGGTTTCATTTTCCACATCTTTAGGTGTTCACTTAGGCTCCCTTCTAAAATTTAATGTGCATGTCAACTGCTTAACCCTATCAGTATTTATTATTTCGGAGGTGATCCAGCATTGGAGTTTTTTCTTTGATATTATAAAACAAACACAGCGGTTTATTTTCGGTTATGCAGAAGGAAGAAAATCACATCGTTAATGGCAAATGCTCTCTTAGTATTGTTCTCACGTACCTATCTAAGGTGAGTGACATGGTGGGACAAAAAAGTGAAATGTGCCAGTATGTCAGTCACACTGAAAGGGTTGAGAAAAGAAGTCTGCCTGCGGCATCAGAGGGCTTTTAAAGGCTACACACTACTTTGAACAGCATACTCTCCTGACATTGTATTATGCCTTCATTTATAGCCATTTAAATTATTGTCAGCTCATGGGGTCTTTATTGGAATGCATCATGTAACCGCGCAAACAACAAAGGACAAAGAAGGAAACACACAGGACAGGCGCGGAACTTCAACTGAGATTTACTCCGGGAAATCCCACATTTATACATGTATCATAATCACACTTGCTAATCATCAGACAACCATCACTCGACGTTGACATGCGGGTGTGAGTGGCATAAATTTGCATGTAAATATTTGAACTCTTTATCACTCAGTGACACTGAAGAGCTGCTTACGCAGCTGCCAGATTGCATTTTTATACAGTAAGCTTCATAGATTTCTCGGCTCAGTTGTGACACAGACATCTTCAAGACTTTAGTGTCGCGGAACCTAGGCGTGCAATTACGACAGTGGCGACAATGGTCAGCCAATTTGCCAACCCCCGCCAATCCTTTTACCCCTGCGCGGTGCTCCCGCAGTCTGATGTTTAGACACCATCCCGTCTGCCCTATGTAGCTGTTGCCACAAGGGGGTATCTGGTACACTACCCCTATTCTGCATGGGACAAACCTGTCAATGTGCTTGATACCACATTCATTTCTTTTTTTCTTTCCCTGCACCATGTTGCACCTGCCCACCAGTTTCTTGGCCGCCGTGAAAACCACCGGCACTTCACTTTTTTCAGCCACCTTTTTGAGGCGGTGAGGGATTTGGTGGTAGTATGGGATGGCAACAGGTCTACGACGTTGTGGCTCTACGCTTGGGTGGAGCTCTGATGGACCCCGCGCTTCCTTGTCACGGGTTTCTAGCACCGAGGTGACCAGCGTAGAGCCGCAACTGTTGCAAATAAAATTATCTGGTGCAACCATAGTGTCATTATCTACTGCCTACTTAAATATCCACATTTAAATTACGTCATTTGCAGAAATGGTCTTGCTAATGCCAACACTGCTAGATTTTCTTTACAGAATAATCTTTTACTCCCAAAATCGCACAGCAATTATGGCAAATGAACTGTTGGTTTTGCTGGGGTTGAAATTTTGAATAGTTTACCAGCTAATGTAATATCGTCAACATTATCATCCTACCATGTTCACTTAGAGTCGATATTGCAACATTGTAAACTGTATCTCTACTACAATGTATTTTTTTCCCTAATATTAATTACAATTTTTGTGTAAAGATGTAAAGTTTTACTGCTTCAACATTGCAGAACTTGTGTAAACATTTTTTGTTTATTTTTAATCACAATTGAAGAATCATCACAATTGAAGAATTCTTATTAATGTATGCTATGGGGGCAACTAAGAACAAGAGGTCTCACTGCAGTTTCTGAGTGTGTAACCGTTCTGTATAAAATATCCTATATGTATGTACACTAATAAAACAATAAAATTGAATCTAAATCCCCTACACCAATATTGTACCTACGCACTCATCTGTTGACCTATGCACTTACATTTTCCGTGAGGTTCACCAGAAGCCCTGCTGTGAACCTCACATGTAGTGGGCTGCAATCCCTCACGGTTTGTTTCTTTTTTTCCTTCCCCCCCTTTTTTCTTTTGTGCCATTGAGGCACTGTTCCTGCCATTGATGGGTAGTGTCGCGGACAGTTTCCACAAATGCGAAGGTTGACATTCCACTTGAGTTTGAATGGAGACTAAGTGACACGTGAGGTGCTCTGTTATGGTTTGCCATATTGCTTGCTGTGGTACTACTTGTTCCCTGTAAATGTACTATATGTAGTCTTTGTAAATACATTTCTGCCTTTCCTATAACAATGTTTTGTCCTCTAATTGGACCTACATTGCAGTTTTTTCGAGCACGTTCAACTTTTCAAGATCGAGGTGTTGAAGTAGAGACCCAACGCTATCCAGAACAGTTGCGACACCAGGCGATTGACCTTGTGGACAGCAAGGATGCCTACCGAGGGCGGTGGCCTGCAAGCTGGCCTTCATTTGATGCCTTTCAGGGGTTAGTGCCTCCCTCTCAGCTGGAGCTTCTCGGAGAAAAGTGTTTTATTTTTTAATTTTTCTGTTAATTTCATTATTATTTTTCATCACCTACCTGGGCAGACAGGTACAGAGAAAATGCAATGTCCTTGTGTGCATGCGAGAACTAAACTATTGTGTGTGTGTGTACATGCGTGCATGCACGCACTAAGAAAAAAGTTTTTCTTATCCTCCTGAGACCCGGCTATGGGCGCTTGTCCAATATATTGGACATTCAGAAATGAGACAGTACTCCTGTGACAAGGCTTTCATCCTCATAAAACCGCGCTGTCCAGCTTATTGGACACCTGCTTGCGCCATCTATGCAGCATTAATGAAAATACATTGTTCAAATTCCCGCTGAAACAGTTCCACAATGGCGGCATTCTGCGACGCGGCGTTTTACGGCAACTGCCGGAGAAGCAAGCTCGGTTTCTTGTATTTCGACCTTTTTTCAAGACATATCTTTGATTTTATATTAAAGTAAATACAACAGCATGAGCGCAGAATGCGGAATTTAAACTGTTCGCGCGCTTGCTTTATTTTGCACTTCCTTTGATTTCACGTGTCCATTACGTTGGACACTAGGACTCAACCCGGTTTGTTTTACTGCGCTTTTGTGATGGCCTTGTTACGAACAGCAGATGAGTACTGTTGGCATTTCGTGGCTCGTGGACAAAATCGCGTCCCTTTTTTTCTTTAGGGGACCAGCCTCGCGTGTCTGATGAATTAAGCCGATACTTTTGTTTTTTCAATCCATGGCTGGGACCCACAAGACACCTGTCGCACGTGGTCTCGTGAGGGAAAAACATCGATATCCCTCTACCAGATATTGTGTGTATGTACAACGTCAACATGGGCGGTGTTGACAAGGCAGACCGAATAAAAAGTTACTACAGGGTAAATGCATGCGTCAACAAGTGGACAATCAGAGTCATCTTTCACCTCTTCGACATTGCCCTCAGCAACTCCTGGGGGCAGTTCACGCGGGACATTCGCTCCCTAAAGAAACAGTGGAAAGAAATACTCAAATATATGCAGTTCTGCCAATCTGTTGCTGAGACTCTCGTGGCTTACGGGAAGAAGCAGGATGAAACGGAGAGTGAGAATGAAGCCGAGTGGCATCCGCCATCAAAGCAGGCTCGACTGTCTCCTCGAGAACCCCAAGAAAAGAGCACTACCCACTGCTCAATGCTGGTACACACTGCTAACACTGCCCGTTGCAGACTATAGGGCTGCGACACGAAAACAAAGTTTTTTTTTGCACCGAATGTCGGCTCTTCTTTTGCTTCACCAAGGACACAAAGGTGTTTTGAAATTGCCCACAGGAAGTGAACACAAGAGCAAAATTTTCTTTGAGCAGAGGAATGCTCCTTTTATGTACTTTATTCACTACTTTCTGCGTACTACTGCGTTCTGCGTACTACTACTTCTGCGTTCTACTACTATCTGCAGTACGTCATTACGTGCGCGCTGGGTGAAAAAAGACCGGGTAGCATCCCAGTGTCCAATATATTGGACATCGCGCTGAGCCGAAACTATCAGGGCTGTTGAAAAAATATTTAACACTTTTCCCCTTCTCAACCCTACTGACTTATTCTGGAAGTTTGGGAAAAATCTATGCACCAAAATACATCTCGGGTCTCAGGAGGTTATACAAAACGCACAGCAGAAGAATGTAGTGTGAAAGATATATACAAGGTTCTATGTCGTTTCCTTCTTTGATCACACCTGTCAATAGACAACTATAAAAGTGGCTCAGAGTTGAGAAGTAAAAAGGTTCTCCCTCCTTTCCTTTTTAAAAAGTAAAGTTTTACATATAATGAGGAAGTTTTCACATTATGTAATTGCCCTTTAAAAAATGCAGATTTTGGGACAAAGAGTTACGGCAGCGCTTAAGTTATCATCTGGTGCATGTAATCGTTTTGACAAAGTGGGATGTATAAATATCTTCATTTTAAAAATGTGTACCACATTTCAGATTAGTGAATGAGTAATGCATGGAAAAGGTGTTGTGGGAAATATGTGAAATATTGTAATACTTGCACTGCAATTAAGGGACACATAAATTAAAATTGGTGCTAGCACTCACTGGCTTCAATTCGACTTTAAATGTTTAAGAATAATAGAATTTGAACTAGCAAAATTTTATGAATCGTAAAACTTGTTCGTTTTTATTACACAATTTCTGTCTTCCAGTGATGCAGATTATCTCTTGTGGCAAAAAAGTAGCCCGTCTATCTCCATTGCGCTGTTTTGAAAAATGTTTAGTTTTTGCTAAAAGCCCAAATTACATATATGTTATCATGTTTTGAAGATAAGATTTATGCAAACTAAATGCTTGTACAGTGTTGAATTGTTTATGCATGTGCAGTGATGAATGTTACCTTGCTAAATTTGTCTTTTGTGACCTGTGTATTCAATGAGTGAGTTAATTAAGCAAAGCTACCTTGCTGTTATTATTTTTCAATGTTCGTTTACTAAAAACAATAAATTAGAGAATGAGCATTGTATTGTATGTCATTACCTTTATGGATACAAGGAGTAAAATGGTGCAATAGGAGTAAAATATTACAGAAATTATAAACTTTAACGAGGCTCATGTGGGCATTACAAGTCATGATTTAAGAGGGGATGCTACACCTGAAAGCCATCATTCTCATTTATAAATATATCTTAGCCAGATTTGTGCACCTTGTGTATTTTGATGTGCTCATTGCAAAAATGTAATATTTTTGTCCTACGACCAGTAGTACCTGATATACCATAGCAACTTTTTTTTGTTTGTTTGGAGAAAAATCAGCACCTAGATAAAAGAAAATCTGAACACAGTGGTTAGGATATAAAATAATCTGGAATGTCTAAGGTGTGCACAAAGGTATAAACCAATGTCTTAAGGAAACTTGAACTAGAGTAGAGAGCCCATCAACATTGCCTGAAAAATATTACATCTTGACATCTGAAACAATTGTCTCATTAAAAAAATTTGCTGAAGAAAATATTACTCTAAAATTGGCCTTAGCGTACAGCCCATGCATTTATCTTTTAGATAAAAAATAATATTTCTTACGATAGCTAAAGTAGAACATACGCTCTTTTCTCTCCTAACTTGCAAGTGGGTGAAATTGTTGTTTTGATAAATCAAGGAAAAAACATTTCAAAACGTCTTTATTAGGACATAACTTATAAAGTCTTATGGAAATGAAGGGTCTCAGAATCTTGTAGATTTAATCTTATGAATACTAAGGGTTTTGGAGACATGAAAATTACAACACCAAAAAATGACCTTTGGGCCAATTTTCATTCTTTAAATCTTGAATCACTTTTTATTTAACTGTAAAAATGCATTTGAAGGTAAAATTGGCTGTTTCAGAAATACTTTGCCACAGAAAGTACTTCAGTGTGTTCAGCAGAAGTGGAGTTATTGGCAATAAAACATGCCCTTCACAGTGCTTCCACGCCTTCTTCAATATCTTGCACTGCAAAGGCTATGGTGGAGCAGGGTGTGCCCACAACGCTCTGCCTACTGAACTCCACCATGGTGTGCAGTTCAAATTTTATTTTGGATGTTAACGTAGACGCCACTGCCGATTTTGGTGCCTACAATGCACCAATCATAAGCCAAACGCAGTTATCCTCAGCAAGCCGCAGTGCGCTTAGCCAGTGGACTCGTCGCAGCACCCCGCGGCGGCCACGCTATCTACATTACGTAGCAGACCGCAGCCACATGCAACTGTAGTGTGTTTGCTTTGTGCACAATGGGGCTTGAGTGCATGCTCATGCCCATATGCTCAAGTCTGACCATGCTACTTGGTGTGGACCGGCGTTGCCCTTCACCAGCTTGACCAACGGATATTAGCGACATCCAACTTGCACATTTTGAAGCGCTATCAATAAGTCTGCCAAGGCGTTTAACCAGGAGCAGCCTAAAGTCGTCACACGCAGGCAAGCATTTGTGTGGTCTGGGCATAAGTTTCGCATACTTCGAGGCTAGTTGAGAATTCAAAACTAGTCAAAATTAGTGAGACCCAACAGCTATGACATTGATAAGCAGCATGGCCAAAGTTTAATTCGTACGTGGGCAGCCAAGGCCATAGCTGAGTGTAAGCAGATGATAGTCGGCTTCTTCTGGAAGTACGTAACTATTAGCGGAATTCTAAAATAGATTTTTGCTTACATCAGTCGGTTAATTAAACTTCATCAATAAATATACACAGTAACAGTAGCAAGAACTGCACTAATTCAAACGCACTTCTTGATTGACGTCAGCTATTGGCCAATAGCAGCCACATATGGGAATCTGCTAAAAACGAAATAAAGCATCGGTAAAAAGTGAGGGGCAGGCTTCTGCTGAAAACAGAGCATTTGAGAGAAAGGTGACTTCGTGCTTTGCTTGCAAGCTGTATGCGCTACGCACAAATGCAAAACTTGGCTGAGATGTTCACAGCAGCGTATGCTGTCCACAGACTGTTTTTTCACCAAGCCCAAGAGGTGGTTCAGTTTAAGTACAGCCTGCCGCGTGAGTAGCAACAAAAACATTTTTGACTTTTTTTTTATTTGAACAGCTGCCAACCTGCTAATAAAGGTGTAAAGCTTCGATTCCTCGTCGATGGCAGTAATACCTAATTACATCATATTTTAATGTGACCTATTCAAAACACATAACAAGTGCATCACAGCTCTGGGCTGCGATGAAGTCCTGACAAGAAATCCTGCTTTAAACAAGACTTCTTGTTATATCATGGAAATTGAAGGTGATGGTCATGTGTCATAAACCACTGGCCAGCTAGGTCAATGAACTCAGAGCAGTGGTGGCAGTGGTCGCAAGTCACACAAGACTGCGGTGCCCAGAACTGGACACCTGCTGTCACATTAGCCATTCTTCCCTCTTTTGCTTTGCTGCATTGGATGCAGGGCAAGCCTGGTCCTCTGCTGCTACAACTTCCAGCACTGAAAGGAGCATTGACACATATTTTTTAGATTGTACAAACTCTTTGACATCTGTCGTGCATGTAAAAGGATGGCACTTACTAATTATGAAGGTTGGAGTTGATTCAATGCCAAAGTTGTCTTGAAATGCCAGTCCTGGCATTGCAAACATCATTGTTACGTTACGACACAGAACAAAAGTTGCCGACGTCATATAGAAATAAGACTGGGTATTATGGACGTTTGTAAAAAACTAAACAAGAGTGCTGCACACATTTTTCTGCTACACTTGTGTGTAGCAGTCAGTGATCACTGGAATGAAGTGAGCCAGTGTGTTGTGACGTCATGATGCATACACTTCATGGATACCAAAACTAAAACTAAAACACGAAATTTTACACTGACAGCTCCAAAACACAATAATACGTAGGTGTCGGAATAATAACGAAAAATTGGCAAAATAGCATTTGGATAAATAATTTTTCTTCAGTGTTTACCGCCGAAGTTTTTGCAATATGGACAGCAGTAAAAAAAATTGCCGCCAACAAGCAGATGAATGCCATCATATATACCGATTCGTTGAGCGCACTCCGAGCTCTAAACCTTAACTGAGCTTCTGAACCCCTGCTTGGCGATATCCTAAACATGGTAGCTTATAATAAACACGGGCGAACCATACGATTCTGCTGGGTCCCAAGCCATGTTGGAATACCAGGGAATGAAGCAGTAGATAGATGCGCGTTCATGGCTGCACACGAAGGCATAACACAAACAACACTTCCATACAGAGATAGTATCCGAGCGATTCATAAGGCCCTGGCATCAAAGTGGCAACTAGAATGGGACTCTTGCATAAATAACAAGTTACACACAATAAAACCCCTGCTTATCGAGTGGAAGTCATGCAGTCACCAGCAACGCTTCTATGAGGTGATCCTATGTGGACTCCGAATCGGGCATACACACCTGACACACAATTTCCTACTTCAAAACAAAAACCCTCCAACTTGCGAGAAGTGCCATGAACCACTCACAGTAATGCACATTATTATGACATGTCCACATATTGAAACACAGAGACGGAAGTTTTTTACAGAATATCTATAACTTACACATACCTTTACACCTCGCCTCAATACTCGGAGATGAACTGCTAGTGCCCTTCACTGACTTAATCAGCTTTCTAGAAGAAACTGGTTTTTTATACAAACTCTAAAGTAACGCAGCTTTCGCTGCTTTAACATTTCATTTCTGAATATCTTGTGGCTTGCGCAGCATGGTTTTAGTCGCTTTTGCACCATTAAACCCGAATTAACTAACAAAACATTTTGATCTGGGTTTTTCTGCTTTAATAAGCAGCTGATGACTCAGTAATCACGGCATGAAACCTCATTCACTTCAGAACGTGACAGCTGAATATTTGGAGTCTTGTCTGTAGCAACCAGTCCAGGTTTTGGTTTCAGAGAGCAATTATCTCCACTTCAAAATTTTGTGTCAGTACTCCTTTAATGTGATTAGCATAGAAGCAATGTAGCAACACACTATTGCTACCGCAGAGACGTATTATTATATGTCAGAATTCTAATCGCATTAGTACGTTCAGCTTTGATGCAGTCATTGTTTGGCTAGTGTTTGCTGCACTAGGTTGGCGGGACTGTGCACTAGCAGTGTGTGATGCCACATGACCACCACTTCTGATCTTCATTATTTGATAAGGAGTCCTGCTTCAAGTTCTAAACTTTGCTGCACTTGGTACGTGTTTTCAGTTGGTTACATTAAATGATGACATACTGATCTGTTGCACACTAGAAGAATGGAGGCGTGCCCCATAGCATGATTATGGCTTTAGTTTTAGGACTTTAACCCTCGCAATTCAATTTAAAGTTTTCTGTCCTCCTTTAAAGAAAATAGAAGTTTCTAGTGCATTAATAAACTTTATTTTTGATGGTTTTAAATTGAAGCTGCAAACTGCTGTGTGAACATAAAAAAAAGAAAAAGAAGGTTTCTGTTCTTAGTCATGAAAGTAATCAATATGCTTCACCTGAAGTATTCTCATTTTAAATAGATAAATGTACAAGGAGCACATGGTACTATGGCCTTTGAAGAAAAGAGAAGATGCTAGTATATTTGGCATATAATCCTCTAGCTTGTCTACGATTGTGAATGAATGAATGTGTAGTGTTTAGTGGTGAAAGGGCCAGGTATGGCCAGTCTACAATTGTGGTGATATCATTGCTTCAATTTTTAGAGCATGTGTGTATGTTCTAAAGCGCATTGTGGTGTTCTTTAAGAAAAGATGGTTTTTCCTTATAATTATGCTTTGTGCTTGACATTTCTTCAAGTATTACTGTGAGTCCTGCTAATGCAATCCCCAAAATTTGCGTGGGTTCTTTAGTCAGGGGCAGCTCACAAATGAAGCACCAAATGCCTCACAAAGGAAATACTATTTACAAATGCACCAGTAAATCACCTTGTCTGATTTCTCTCTTTTCCTGCTTTTCTCCCCCCCCCCCCCCCCCCCACTGCCCCGCTCAGCCACTGCTGTGTCATGAACACTGGAGTGGCTGAGACACGAACAATACACCTGTCTATAAAAAAAATTAGTGTCACCCATTGTGGTGCACCCCTGAAGTTGTACACCAGGACATTCTCTGGACTCTAGGCAAGGTCAACTGTCCCATTCCTAACTCCATTTCATAGTCCTATGTGTGCATTTGACCCTGCACTTGCCTCCCCACTCTTGCTGACCATGTTTGTTCACATGCTTAGTGCATTTCTGCTGTTGCCCCTTTGCTTGCCTGTTTGGCCTGTAAGGGAGCTATTCTCTAGAAGAGTGGAATTATGGGAGGCAGGTGGCAGCACACTTTTGATGGAGGATCTTCTCGTGCATTCTTGACCTGTCACTGACTATAGTGCGCGATCATTAGCCAGCATCGTTGCCACTGCAGTGTATGGTGATGCCAATTAGGTTTGGCTGCACAAGCATTAGAGGCAGAATTTGCTGCTAAATACCATTGCTCCTTAGCTGCCCCTTTAAGTGTGCACTTGTGTTGTCTTGCGGAGTCGTAGATACAGGATCAAATTTTACTCTATACATATTGAGGAAAATTCCTGGTGTTCACTCATTTTTCAGACTTATAGCTTTCCAAGTTGCATGGCCTATAAGCATGTGTCTCTTCAGCTGCTAAGAGTAACAGTATTACAATGCCGGAAGGAAACTGGAAAGGGAAAGAACAGACTAGAAGGCATATATGTGTTTGAATACTCACCATTATGTGCATCACTGGCTTCATTTCATTGCGAAGGCTTGTTTTGGTGGTACTACTATAGTACATTAAGCTGCTGGCTGCTCAGCACTGCTGTACTAGACTTTCGAGTAACTATTTGCTAGAGAAATTCTGATTAGCTTTTTCCTGTTCAAGCTATATTGTGGCCAGGTATTACATATGCTTGCATAATGGCACTGCTCCTTCTTACGTAACAAGACTTAAAGCAGCTACGTTTAGAAATTAACACGTAATTGTATTGTAAAGTTTCTTTTTCTTTCTTCTAGCATAACAAGTGAATTTTCACCTTGAAACTTTCTTAAGTTGTTACTGGTCATGATATGTTGAAGTGATCCTTTTTCTCCACACTTTACATGCATTTCAGAGAAAGAACTACAGAAGGGCTATGGGAGTATGTACCTGAAAATATAGACGTCCAAATTCTTGTTGTGGAATGCAACACTTCATATATTGGGAGAGAGGTGAGCCATTTCATTTCAAGTTATATATTTTGTAAATGTGATCAGAGAATTCAGTTGTACGTTTTGATAAGTCAACTGATAAAATTAAAGAAAGCACATGCTGCCAAAGTGTACTAGTTGTGCTGAAGTAGATATAGCTCACATGAGTGAGCAGATGTCTCTTATAAGGATCTGTAGCTCAATCCCTGCTGCAGCATGGAACAGGGACAGCTTGTTGAATCCTCCAATCTCCTGGTAGTGTGTAGGGAAAATTTAACTGTCGGTGGTGCTAGCAGTAAGTTTTTATTGCTTATGTGTATTATTTTTAACACTCAACAGGCTTTGATATTAGATTGTCTAGCTAAGCATACATGCACGAGCTTGTCTCCCCAATAGGAAGCAGGATGACTGTGCTCCCACTATCTGAAGTTCTGGGCTTTAGTGCTTGTACCTACAACAGGAAGATCAGTTTACAACTTCACACCATGGAAGAAAGGAATGCCACTGGGAGAGCAAAGAGGCCTGCCGGCCTGGCATTTTCCGCATGTTTAAAATGAATCTGTAAGAGGTAGAGCCTGAGAGAGCGATGGTATTTGACGCGGTGACACCCTGTATTGTGTACTGGTTGGGGTTGCTGTGCAAAGTCTAGCCTAGTTATGCATGAAAGCATCCTGTGGTGGTTCTGTGGTATATTTTCATATTAGCGTGCCACAGCATACAACCTGAAATGGATGGCAAATATCCATAAAAGGCACTGATTATACTGGAAAAGAGTGCAGAATGGCTAGAATAGGAACAAAGGTACGTTTATTTGTGTGTACATGCCTGATTTGTGCATGTTCTAGTCATGCTGCTTGAATTTTTACCAGGGAACAGTGGGCCTAAATTGCAGCAGTTATACAATATTTGCTTGCAAGATCCTAAATATTTTTTACCATACTCAGGATCAGTGTGTTGTTATTAGCGATAAAACAAATTTTTATTGTACTTACAAGTCTATTGTTTTTGATAGTGATACAGGGGTGTGAGCATGATTATTTAGTAGAGGTGTTCGAATACTAAAATTTCTGAATTGAACCGAATGAGAATGTATTAGAGAAAAACGACCACCGAATATCGAATCGAATATAGAATATTTTCTTATTTCTTAACTCTTTTGTTACCGGGCCTATAGAAGTTGATCAATTTGATAAAAAATTTTCTACACACTGTTATACATTTCTTTTGGAATTCTGCTAGCAATGCCATGCACAATTTGAAATGACAACTGAACTTTAACTATTTGTCAGATTTTACCAATTTTGGTTGATTGGGGAGTCTCGAAAAATAAAACTTAGATTCAAGGTATTGTCAAAGCTAGCCTCCAGTGGTCCTGGCTCTTCCTGAATAAAACAATGCAAAATTTGCACTTTGGTCGACTTGGTAGCATAACTTTTAAATGATGGCAGGAGTGAAGACACAGAAACTTCTCTCGGGTTGTCTAATTTTCCAATCTGACATCTAGGCTGTTTTAATGATGCCTCAAACAACGGTAGATACTCGTGAGTGTGTGTTAGTATGATAATTGGGGTCAACTAATGTCAAGTGCAACTTCGTTTTTCCCACCATGGGTTGCTTTTACCCATCAGCATTTTGACAGCATATTTACAAATTATTACGGGCAATCCTTCCTGTTGTGTGGAGTTTTCACTCACGCAAGAGCATGCAGTCGATTTCAGACTGACCTTTGACTGAAGCTTGGATAGCAGCCTAATCTCTAGCATTCTGAACACCGCCTGTGCAAGTGCCCTTATTGATTACTGTACAATAATGTGAAACACTCCACATTACTGTACAGCACTGTACAGGAACTGAACAATGCATCTGGATGCTCCAGCACCATTTGAATGCTCTTAGACCACCTTGCTTGATGTAGTAAAGCTGATCGAATGCAATAATCATGTATGAGGAAGCTTTTGCATGCTCCCCGATCTGACAACCATTGCTCGTGAGCCTGAAGTGTGCAGTAAAAAATGTACCATGTGCCTGCTGCATTGAGTAAAAAGAAATGCTCCCTGTACAATAGGAGCTTACCCAGTTTCACATTTGGGAAGCTACTGCTTTCCCACATGGCATGGGCTTCACTTTAGCTAGTATTTATGCCAACAAATCTTCATAATGATTTTTTTTTGCATGATTTGACTTGCAATAGTTCAGAACTAGGAACCAGGTGCGTATTTTGTATATCTCAGATTTTCTTGGAACGCAGCTCTTAGGCGCCCGTTCCTGTGGTGAGCATCGGCGTTGGCAGCGTAACCGAGCTAACGAGCATAGTGAAAGATGAAAGCGAATGCAGATCACAGCAGGTGATGACACCAGGAGGTAAGCAGAGAGGAGGGTGCAGCGGAACTATGAGGCAGAAAGCGGAGGAGGGTATGGCGAAAGTGTGAGAAGAAAAGCGTAGTACGGTGACGATCGCTACGAGATGGCGCCAGAGTAGTGCGCATTGTTTGGTAGATTTGTCGGTGGCGGCTGCTGTGAATCATGCTGTGTCACCCACGCACTGGCTCTCGCAATCTCCAGTTTAGATGGACAGTCGTGCTGCACTTCGCTCCGTTTGCAACGTGCCACACAAGAAAGATTGTCTGCTCCTGCCAATATATCACGAAATGAAAACACCGGCTGCATTCAAATTTTGCATTAGGGATTATCGTAATTGTCGGTAATTTTTTTAAAACTCTCAGTACTCATACTAAAAATATCAAATTATTACTATTTTATATCTATTCAAAACACCAGTGGTCAGGCTGCAATTTCTGTATTGCAGCATACATTGTGACTACTATGTCTTGAAGTAAAAGGTCAAAACATAAAAGCACCGAACATAAGCACATTTCTAGCGGTAACAAAAGAGTTAAGCAACATGAAAACTGTAGTTTGCGTGGAGTCTATTTTGTGAAAACAGAAATCAGGTGTGTATACAATTACGTATGCATGTAATACCGTTGGCAGGTGGACTTCCGATCAATTTGTGGTCAAAGTGTAACCCACTCCCCTCTTTAATGCTGAAAGGCCCTGAGGGTAAAATAAATAAAAAAATAAATAAGTAAATAATTAAATAAATTGAGAAGCTTGTGAATGAGAAATAACTGTTTTGCATTATCTGGTGCACCATGACAATGACAGTAATGAAATAAGGGAAGAGCATGTTACCAGATGCATGCACATTGCTGCATTTGTGTAAGGAGAGAAGTGTAATACTACAACACTGCACATTGTTTCAAAGGAATGTGAACATTGGCGAGATTGGCCAACAAATTCATATATAGGCTGCCAAAAGCAAGCTATTTTTATTGAATGACTGGAAATTATTGAGTAAAAGGTATCTGCCCTGTGCATTAACTCAGGAACTGGTGTCTCTACGTAACAACCACAGCTATCCTGCAGCATAATCATTCAGAAAAGTCCGCACTTCCATCATTCTCTCTTCTTTGAGACTATAATGAGTTTCTAGCCCTTATATGTTTGAAAAAAACAATATATATATTCAACTTCGAATAGTCAGTTCTCAAATCGAGCGCGTATTGAATAGCAGGGGCTATTCGACTCGTATTTGAAATTTACAATATTCGCACATGCCTATTATTTAGTTTTATGGGAAGCCAACGTGTTCTGTAAGTAAAACCTTGGTAATTTGGCTCTAGTTAATTCGGAAAATCAGATAATTTGGACTGGTTGAGCTCTTGTTAATAAAGACATATTTGGCCACACACCTGTTGATTGGGACAACTCTCTGAGCTTAGAGAGCATGGAGCGCCACAAATGTGCGGCACGAAAAACAAAAGCACCGCTAGCATCCAATTGAAACAAAGCAGCAGAGTCCGCATTGCCATAGTCATCAGCGAAAATTGTACATGAACGATAAAAAAGCAGGAACGCTTTGTGCCTGTTCGTGCCTTTATATCCTTTATTCTTGTGTTTACTGCGTTGGCCACATACTTTAATAACTGCGTAGTCACCATTCATGGTCTCATCGATAGTAATCGCGGTTTCATCTGCAGTGTAGTTTGCCGGTAGTTTGCTATTGCGGCAACCGGTAGTTTCAGTTTGACTTATTGAAACAGCGAAGCTGTCGAGGGTGAAGAGTGCCGACTACATCGTGATGGATGGGTGATCTGTTGGCGGCAGCTCACTGGCAAAATATAATTGGGATGTGTACGCGAGTGAAAAGCGTCTCGGATGAAGACTCGCACCGTGGCCCTGCTGCGTATGAAGTTGCGAGAGCTTCTCTGATGCGAGCGCTAATCATTCACGAAATGATGAGAATTGCAGCTTCCACACTGTTCTAAGAGAAACAGGGTTTGCATATTCATTCATTAAGTAAAGGATTATGCAGATCCCATGCACTGTGGGAATTGATGTAAGTGAAGCTTTCTGTGCGGTTTGTTTTGATTGACGA